>NW_019387411.1:5362-11440 GCF_000671375.1 Centruroides sculpturatus | reverse complement strand
AAGTGAGAAATAATGATATTTAGCAAATATTTCGTACATACACGAAACAACTGTGTGAATGCTGACATTCACCGGAGAATGTTGACTTTTGCCAGATATCAGTCATTCACAGTAACATATGTATACTGAAATTTGTAATTTGTATGTATTCTCTAATTTTAATTTAGTTGGCTGAAGAGAGGTGTAAGAAGCCTGAAACGTGTGTAAACAATACGCACACATATCAACTAAACTGAATAAACTTAGATGAAAATTGCCCAGTGTTTGAGTGTTTGTACTACAGTATTTAGGAGACAACAATAATTACCAACACGATTTCAAAATTACAGAAATTTAAAATATTTTAAGGTTAATTATAGCCTTGTAATTTTTAATTGATTGTTTAATTGAATTTAACAGTTTTTTCATGTGATTATGAATTAAATTTAATAGTTTCATAATTTTTACTTAGTTGTTTTCTTATATATTATGTTTATTTAATATTATTATTTATTTACAGGTATTTTGATAGGGGTTTACATTTATGGTTATCAGAGTAAGTGAATCTTATATAAAATTTTTAGGTTTTGTATTATTGGTAAATCTAAGATTTGTAATATTTTGTAAATTAAAACAAAATTAGTAAATTTTTTGTATAAAAATATAGAAATGTTTACTTTGTTTTTCATTTTAAATCATTCAAGAAAAGAAAAATTTACTGATAATTTTTCTTAATAAAAAAAAATTATGTATCAAAGCACTTTAGGACAGTGAAATATTGCATAATAAATGTTAAATTTTCTGGATTATATAATAACTTAGACAGAATAAAACTAATAAGTAATATGCCTAACGACTGCCATATTAAATTTAGGCTAATTCTCCATGATTATTTTTAATTAATTTCTAAATAATTTGTCATTAGAAGCAGACATTGTGTCATCTCTTATTAAATTAATTTTTATAAATAATTTAGAATTTTTTGGAAGGAAAGAATTGGTCCAGAGTGGGACTCAAACCCACAACTCCTTACCATGCAAATGTATTGTTATTTACACTACCCAGACCTCCAGACTGATCTCTTCCAGAAATTAAGTGGGTGGTTATAGAATGAGGATACTGAAGGCATCCCCAGTTAGCATCTTAAGTAACCAAGAATCATAATTAAATGTCTGAAAGAGGAGATTTGTTTGGAGGTCCAGGTAGTATAACTGACAACACATTTGCACAGTAAGAAGGAGTTGTGTGTTTGAGTCTTGCTCTGGGCTAATTCTTTTCTTCTAGAATAATTTAAATTATTTATAAAAATTAATTTAATAAAAATTATTAAATTTAATAGGAATGGCACTTAATGCCTACTTCTAATGACAAATTATTTAGAACTTATTGCAGAGAAGTAGCCCGACAAGTGCATCTGTCTTCACATTTTTTACTTGAAGCTTGCTCTCTGGTGTTTAAAAACAAAACTATTTTATCTGGGTCATTTGAATCGTTCTTGTGTATTGTCAGGAGTAAAGATGAATAGCAATAGGAAAAGCAAAGCTTTTGAATTGAATTCCAAATTGAAATTCCAAAATTGGCTTACCAGTGGCCAAACAGTTCTGTTCCCTGAACTCTGGGAGTCTGGTTGTGGGTTTGTGCCTTGCCATGATGAGCTGGTTACATGGAGTTTTCTGGGTTTTTTCCACTTCGGTAATGCCTGAATAGGAGCCAGTTACCCTTAAAAAGACCTCCTGGAAGGCATCCCCAAGGCAGATCGCCCAAGTGTTGCATTGCCATAACTTAACAAAACAAACAAACAAACATTTTCCAAAATCATGCAGGAGCCCAATGTAAGTTTTAATCCATTCGGACATAAAAACAGATAATTATTCGGAAATCAGAATTCAGAGAAACTCATAAGTGTAATGGATGGAGAGTGGATTAGACTGTTAAGAATTGGCAAAAAAAGTTTCCGATTGTCCAGCTTTACATTAACAAATTATGTTGTTTATTTTACAAAATTTTTCCATAAAGTTTAAAATGCTAGTAATTTTTGCAGGACAATGTGTGCATTTACGTGCATTTGATAATATTTTATTTGTGATTAAATGAAATAAGATTAGTTTTTTTTTTTATATATATATATATATATTTCNTATATATATATATATATATATATATATTTGTTAAAGAAGCTTTAAATATAAATCTAATTCAAGTTGCTTCTCTTGGTACAAAATTTTTTTAGACTATTTTAACTTTAATTCTTCCAAAATATTAAAATCAAACATTCCATGATTAATTTTATTGATAGAATATCAAGAAATATGCTTAAATTAAAAAAATTAGAACACAATTGTCTCATTTATAAGTTAGGATGGCTCATATGTCAAAATTCTCATTGAAAACTACAAGTGAATGCATATGTGCAGGTATGATAGCAATATAAAGGATGAAAAAAGTAAAAAGTATAGCTTAAAAAAATGTAATATAGTAATCTAGTGTCATAATAACTGCAAGATAACTTAGACATAAGTTTTATTAATATAACTTAAGTTGTTTCCCACATAAATGTAAATTTAGGATCACAATATATGCCATTGGGATAAAATGTTTTTTGAAATTTGTTTAGCAAGTTTTTGATGATTAATTTTCTCTAATTGTAGATTGAAATTTCACTTTAAATATACGGATATATCTAAAGAATTTAAGTACCTAATTTTGTTCTTATTTTATACTTATTTTAAACAATTTTTAATATTGTAAAACAATATAAAACACTTTTTCACTTAATTATTTCATGTTCACTAGAAATTTCAAATAAATATATATTTATGACTTTTACAGTAATCTAGAATATTAGATAGAACATTTAATAATTTGCATTATTTTTATTTTTATTTCAAAATATAGTTTCAGCAACTCCAAAATTTATATATTATTATTGACAATGGGACTATAAATATGTATAAAATTTTATTTTGTAGATTACAGCTTCTCGTATTAAATGGACACAGGAAAGAATACATTCACTGATAATCCAGTTATTGCGGTATGCTTTATCATACTGGATTGTTGAATTTCTTCTACATTATCTGTATTGTTCTGCAATGCAATTTTATCCTAGTCTTTTGCATAAACTGGATAGTTGGACACTCTGTGGATTAGGTTATAGTCTACCTGTGCTATTCTATTTAAAATATTTTGTAATATATGGCATAGCAGGATTATTTGCTCAAGTTGAACAATTTACTTTTCCACCACCACCTAAATGCATAAGTAGAATTCATTTATCTTCTTATCAGTGGAGGTAGGTATATATTTTTTTAAAGAAAATTTATGTATAGAATTTAATTTTATATTATTATTATTAATATATGTATTCTCTGTTTCATTTATTATCAAAAATTTACTTAAAAACTCAGATACATTATCTTCCAAAAAAATGCTGAATATGATTTGTATAAATGTTTTTATAATTGTTTAAAAACCAGATGCATAATCTCTAAAGGACTGAAAGAAATAATTTGAAAATTTAGTGGTTGGTACGGTACGTTTATACCTCTCACTATGAAAATCATTAACATACAGTACACTTGTAGCAAATAATTTTTTTTTGTTATTATTTGACAATTTTCATAAAGTAATTTTTAGAGATATGTCATGTCTTTAGAAGAGAGCAAAGGAACAGTTTTTTTTTAAAGTTTTCTATTTGTTTGGTTTATTCTAAAGACTTCTTATATATCTGATATGTTTTTGATAATGAAATTTAAAATTTTTGTGTTTTAAATGCCATAGTACAAACACTCGAACACTAGGTAATTTTCATCTAAGTTTTGTGTTTGCTTATACAGTGGAACCTAGTTAACGAATGTCATGGTTAATGACCAAATCGGTTAGTGAACTTTTATTTTGCAAAAATTTTGTCTTAGATAACAAACAAAGTTCGGATAACAAACTTAACAGCTTTTTGTGTCAAATTTGCACGAAACTTTCTGAACCACTTACGGCACGTGGAATTATCAATGGCTCCCTCACCATACACAGAACATATTTTTTTTTGTGTCTGCGAAGCATTCTTGCCTTTTTGGAAATAAAAAAGCATAATATGTCGAAAATGTTCCTTATTTTTTGCCATTTGTAATGCTTAACAAAATTTTAAAAACACAACTAAGTAACACAACTTTGTTCTCAAATACTAGCTGAGATCCCTTTTGTCAAACAACATCGAAATTTTACACATCTGAAGGAAATAATACTTCAGTGTTGCGTTTTTAGCCAGCTGGTGCTAAAAACGGGATGAACTTTTGCATCAACCCAATAGTTTCCAGCTGTTCTGGAACCTTACAAATTTCAGTTGCTCTTAGGCGTGCGCGAGGTAAGCATTGCTTTTTCGAATGTGCTAAACTTAGTTTTTTAGTTTTGTTATTTATAATGTATATTTAATCAATATGGCACCGAAGAAAGAGAAAAGTGACAGTGGAAATGGAAAACGTTTTAGTGTAGTATTAAAGAAAGAAATTATTGCAAAATATGAGAATGGCATTCGTGTTTCTAACATCACTAAAAAATATAATGTGGTAAAATCAACTATCTCTACAATTATTTTAAAAAAAATGCATTTAAGGCTGCCAAAGTGGCTAAAGGAGTGAATGTGATATCGAAACAAAGATCTAAAGTTTTAGATGAAGTTGAAAAACTGTTGCTAATATGGATCAATGAAAAGCAACTTGCTGTAGACAGTGTTAGTGAAGCTATAATTTGTGAAAAGGCTAAAAATTTATACAATGACTTGTTGACTCAAACACTCAGTACAAGTGCTGACAGGCAGAACTTTAAAGCTAGCCGAGAGTGGTTTGATAGGTTTCATCAATGAACTGGCATTCACAGTGTCATAAGACACGGGGAGGCTTCAAGTTCAGATGAAAAAGCAGCAAAAGCATTTGTAGATGAATTTGCAGAGTTTATAAAAAGTGAAGGATACGTCTGGAATCAAGTGTTTAATTGCATTGAGACTGGCCTTTTTTGGAAAAGAATGCCTAGATGAACATACATAACCCAAGAAGAGAAAGCACTTCCTGGGCACAAGCCCATGAAGGACAGACTCACTCTTTTATTATGTGCTAATGCAAGTGGTGACCTCAAAATCAAGTCACTTTTAGTCTACAACACTGAAAATCCTGATGCCTTTAAGAGCAAAATTGTGATAAAGTCCAAACTGCCTGTACAACGGAAGGCAAATAGTAAGGCATGGGTAACTCGGACTTTATTCATGGATTGGCTCACAGAAGTGTTTGCTCCTACTGCTTAAAATTATTTTCAGGAAATGGATCTTTCTCTTAGATGTCTTCTCTTAATGGATAACGTTCCATCACATCCACCAAATTTGGAGGACGACTTGGATAGTGAACATGACTTCATCAAGATCAAATTCCTTCCACCTAACACAACTCCATTACTTCAACCAATGGATCAGCAAGTGATTTCCAATTTTAAAAAGCTGTATATCAAGGCACTGTTTACCATGTGTTTTTAGGTTACCAATGATACCGACTTAACTCTTAGAGCTTTTTGGAAGGAGCATTTTAACATCCTGCATTGTATAACCTTATTGACAAAGCCTAGAGTGAGGTCTCTCACCACACTTTGCAATCAGCCTGGAGGAAACTTTGGCCAACTTGTGTCCCAGAGCGAAACTTTCAGGAAGTTGAAGAGAGCTCTCTTGATGTAGTGCATGAAATCGTGTCCATTGGCAAGAGTTTGAGAGTAGAGGTAGATGATGCAGACGTGGAGGAGTTGCTGAAAGACCATCAAAATGAACTAATGACAGAAGAGTGGTTGCCATGCAGGAAGAACAGATGAAAGTCTTACAAGAAGAGCATTCATCAGAGGAAGAGGCTAGGGAAGAAATCACCAGTGCTGAGATCAAGGAAATTTGCAGAAAATGGAATGATATGCAGGAATTTATCGAGAAGCACCATCCTAACAAAGTTGTGGCTAATAGGGACATTAATTTAATGAACAACACTGTGCTAGCGCATTTTAGAAAAATTTTGATTAAGAGAGTAAGACAATCAACTGTAGACCACTTTCTTGTTCCTTATCAAAAGAGACCTC
>NW_019387411.1:0-1618 GCF_000671375.1 Centruroides sculpturatus | reverse complement strand
TTATTCGTCAGGAAAAAAAAAAAAAAAAAAGTCACTTTCTTCGGTTGTAGACCCGTACTTCTGATCTCGTTTGAAGGAAATACAAACCGTATACAAGGAATGTTTCAGAACATCCTCAAATTCCAACAGAATCTACGAGAAAATCTGTAATTACACAAAATAAAGATTGACTTTCCCATTCGAGTCAAACAAGCGAGAGGGCAAAAAACTTTAAAATCATCAAAACATAACTGTGTAAACGTGAACTAGTTCGTGCAGGCGTCAATTTTTTTTTTTTTTTTTTTTTATATATATATATATATATATAGAAAGAAAAAAAAATTATATTTAGTTAATGATGATTGATTTTCTTCTATCATTATAATGTTAATTTATCAAATATAGTATTTAATAAAGAAAATGTATGCTTTCAGTTAGAATAAAATTTCATACATAAATATAAGTTCAACTATGTCAAACTATAAAATATAAATAAATCTAAAAATTAAAAAAAAAGTGTAAACTAGATCTATATCATGACTGTCCACTTACAATTTACTGCGAAATTATCATCATCAATTGTTAAAGATTTTTTTATTAAACTTTTTTTAATTAAAAACAAATTTTCTCTATTTTAAGTTTTTAATTATGAGTTTTTTGCTGAATCTGCAAATTTTATAAAATGTGAAGTATTTTAAATATTATTTATAATAATTAATTTTGATATATTTTTTAAAATAATAATTTCAGTTTTATAATTTTAATTTTTCTAGATATATTTATTACCCTGTTGTTGGATATGGTAAAAGAAAAAGTATTTTTAAAGTCTTTGGTTGTTTCCTTTGTTTTGCATTTGTTTGTATCTGGCATGGCATGGGAAAATCAATTTGTGTTTGGAGTTTGTTAAGTTTCCTGGGTGTTGTTGTAGAAAAGTTTTCCTCTGAAATTAATTCAAAGACATTTCGTAAGGTAAAAATTTTATTATTTATATTAATATATACATATATATAAATGATGATCATAATTAGCAGCATATAACAATAGAAAATAATTTCTTAATAGCATGCAATAAAAAAGTTCTAATAATGCTGCTTTAAATTATAATAATAATAAAACAACACATCACAATAGACCTGATGCCATTCTCATTGAGAAATGCAGAAAGATTGCTTATAATAGTAGACATCTCTGTTCCAAACACTCAATATAAAAATTGCAGACATTGAAAAATTCAACAAGTACACTCCACTTGCTCAAAAAATGAGACAGATGTGGAGGATGGCCTCCACATCTGTCTTATTTCTTGAGCAGATAAGGTATTTATTGTACCTGTTGTCCTTTCTTCTACTGGTGTTATACCACATACTACTGTACAAAAGTCTAGAAACATTAAACCTTAATAAAAACACATACATGACACTACAGAAAGTCACAATATTGAACACATGTCACATTAATGAAAACACAGACCTACAGCTACATGAATATTGGAAGGGTTTCCTAACAGATGGGAAAAGGGAAAAAATAAACAAACCAACACATTATAAAAAAGGGAAGGCACTGAGGTCGGCGTTATGTGTGCGTTTTTTATTCGCTAGTACTTTCGACGAACATATAGCCGTCGTCATCAGGCGAATTA
>NW_019387410.1:0-11327 GCF_000671375.1 Centruroides sculpturatus | reverse complement strand
AAGATTTTTAAACGTCTTTTCTCCCAAGACTTCTGCATCTCTAAATCTTCCATTGCATTAAAGTCCAAATTTTTTTATATCGTTTTAAAATAACAAAGTTAAATCAAACGACATACAGGTATAAAATATTAGTTCTATTACGATTTTTTATACGTGTTGTTATTTAACTTAAAGTAAAATACATAGCAGTTTTTACAATAAAAATTTCATTATAGCATTTAATCTTATTGTGTGCAATATAAACGTTTTGCGATTTATTTATAATCGATTAAAAGTAAATAATTATGATCGCTGTCTGATCAATTAAAACTTTTCTGAAATGAATAAAGAATAAACATCGATCTATAACGTTTTATTAATATTATTTATGACTAGAAGTAGGACATGCCGNTCTATATATGCTCAGAAAAATTTTTTATAGGAAAAAATAAGATTTTATATATATATATTAAAATCTTATTTTTTCCTATAAAAATTAAAATAATTTATTGTAGAGATTAAAATTCATTTTAAAACATACTTTCATACGAAATATTCTCTTTTGTCACTGATTTAATGTATTTAATCGAAATATACGCAGCAATAATCATATTGCAGACAGAGTGAGAAATAAATAAACAACAACTCAAATCGGTGTGCATGCTCGCCTGCGCGGCACATAAATTCTCGTGCGCGGCAACAATTTGAGCAGTGCGCGGCCGCGCAGCTTAGAGGGAACATTGGTTGAGATGTGTTTGCATACCTTGAATACAGCACTTTTGCAGATCAAAACAAAAGCCAGAAATCGCTTAAATGCATCTGATGACTTACGTGTGTCTCTTTCAAAAAAGAGCCTCATTTTAATATAATTATTATGAATAAACAACAACAACCTAGCCATTAAAATTTAAATATTGCTTTTTATGTTATATAGTAATATATATTGTAAATAAACACAGCATTTGTTTATGCAATAAATGTTTTTTCTTAAATAAAAAATATATACACATTTTTTTAAGGGGTGCACGAGCTTATTTTCAGATTCAAGGGGGTGCTCACCGCTAAAAGGTTAAGAACGGCTGTTTTAGAGGCATATCATGAAACTTAGAGAGATAAGCATTTACAAACAAAAATTTAAAACTGATTTTTGTAAGATGAAGAATAAAATATGTTTTATTAGTCTATTTCAATATGATTTTATTATATAGTAGAACTGGTCAACTTATAATGAAGTGTGATCTACTTTCATTAGTCAAAAGTACAAAATGCTCTACTGCCATATTTTTTTTCTGTTATAAAAGTTTATTAGGTTTTATGAAGTAAAAGTGTACTGCAAAACATAGTTATAATTATTTATGGCTTTATAATGTTCGAGATTTTTTTTGTGCATTTTATGAATAACTGAAATTGTTAAAAGCAGATCAAAACTACAGTAGAACTCTAAGTATTCAAGGTAATGAGGATTGTTACTAGTTCAGATAACCAAAAACTCGGACAAAACATACGGCCAAAGCCATTTGAGATTAAAATTTATGAATTTAAAAAAAATTATATGGTAGCACTTTTACGCTTTTTTATGCTTTCATGAATTTAATCATACATAAGAACAACAATTATTATTTCATTATCATACAGAAAATGTGTAAATTACTATTAAGAATATAAATGTAAATTATTGTAGTTACATTTTAATATGAATGACTTGTCTTATGTTAAAGTTAAATACAGTATAGAAAGTAATAAACAAATTACTTTTTAATAAATGTTTTCATTTTAAACTCTTATGGAAAACTATGTAAGGTAATGTATTCACTTAGCCTACATGTTCACCTCGGTTAAAGTGAAAACTCAGTTAATCAGGGTTTTATTATATTTCTAAAATTATAACAAAATGTAGCTAAGATCATGATTATCCATACAAACAGCACGTTCCACTTCCTAATCTCAATCAGTATCAAAGCATGAACTTTTCACTTTGCTTCAGTCAGAAACAAAATATTATTACACATTATCCTATGGAACATAGAACTACAAATTCATAACAGTAGTTTAAAAAGTTTATGGAAAACTAGCTGTTACCCGCAACTTCGCCCGGGCGGATTTTGCAAGCGAACACCATTTATATTCAGTATTTCAACAACCATAGTAATTGTTATATAACACCTAACACTGGGAATCAAACGAACTGTTTTCAATTTGATCAATTTTCTGGAACGTTTACAATCCTTCTATAATCGAACCAATATGTAATAACAAATTCGAATTTAAAAAGGTTCGAACATTTGGTTAAAAAATCGAAATATATAAAAATATTTATAACAATGTCTGAAATGTTGTCAATTTAATACACCTAAGTANTTAATGAATGTGATACTACTTGAAGACCCAATACGATGGTGTACTGTACAGTTTGATCGGCTCTCCGCGACGTGCCGGTCCGTGCTAAGCGACACGACAGCCTCCAACCGAAAGCCTTAGTTGGTAAAATGGTTATAAAAAGTTTTTAATTTGCATAAATTTGAGCTCTTGTTATTTCGGACAACATTTTGAATGAAAATCATTTGTTTCAATGAAATTTTATCCTTATAAGCATGAAATTAAGTGATAAAAATAAATAAAATAGCTCTATGGAGAATCCCCGTGAACTTTGACCTAACGATTTCGAAGTTTCGCAAGCTCCTCATTGATAACGAGAAAAGCTTAAGTTTAAAATTTGAACTTTCTGAATTTGTAGATTTTCTCTAGGAGCATCTGCAGTATCGGATGAAGAAAAGAAAAAAGCGCTTTTTTGGTAGTTTTTGCATTTTTCAATTGCATATATTTCGGCAATCCTTTTACAGAAAAATCTGAAATTTTGCACGCTGTTTAAGAAAACTAGTATGCTTCGAAGGAGGTATTTAGAATTACTATAGGCTTTTGGGAGTGGAAAAAGTGACTCCTGAAAATTGGCAACTTTGATTCTATATATAATCAGTCAGTGACTTTTTTATTTGGGGAGGATTCACTGCCGTAACTCTCGATATCTAATAGGTATGCATACATTTTCCCCCTGAATCTCATCGAATATAATGAATCAACTGTTTTATACGCGTTTATGTTTAGATAAACGATTAAATGTTGCATTTTCGCTTTCATTCTCTTTTTTAATTGTTTTGTCGTGTGGAACTATTACTAGTCCAATCAGGCACGCAACATTGTCGCACGTTATTAATTGTTTTCCTCGCTCACAAACATCTAAAAGTTCCAGTCTCGTTTTTATTTACAGCTGGAGGCTGCCATTACAGGAACGTTTCGCGGCCACGAAAAAGGCAAATAGGTATTATGTGAGTAAAACAGGAAGACCATTAAAAATTAGACTAAATACTAATTATCTAAAACTAACTAATTTATTTGATATTTAAAAAAAAAAAACAAATAGGCTATATAAAAATTGTAGAAGGTTAGTAAACGTTCAACTTTTTATAATATAGGGAAAAGGTAAAACTGACGCAAATTACATCATACCGAATATTTGTCTGTTCTCTTAAGCCTTGACTCCATATTATCCGAAAACAGAAACTCAGAAACAGAACTGAAACATACAGAGTGTTACTTTCAGTTATGTTTTCGTTTTAACTTGACTCCACTAACACGTAAATAAACGTTACATGGAAATGCGTCATCTATTGATTAGTTCTGTAATTGTCGTAAAGAGTCAAACATTGACGACGCTAGGGATTTTGCCACGCTTTCTCTGCATATTATTAACAATAAAATTGTTTAAAATCTTTGAAATTTTTACATTTTTTTTGTCGTACAGACATCTGTATTTTCAACTTCTTTGATGAATAATTCCAAATCTATTTGTTTCCTTATCCTTTTCGCTTATCTTTCCGCCATTACGACAATCAAACTACACGTAACTAATGCACCTGACTACGCGTCACAAATCTTTGCGTTTTTATTGGTTGCAGTACGACAGAAGCGCGGAACGAAAACGGAAAAGTTAAATAATTTTTAACTCTGCTTCCAGTCTTGTTTCTGTCCAACTGAACGTTCCATAACTGAAAGTTTCTTCAGTTTGGCTTTAAGTTTTACGACTGCATCGCGGATTCTAGTAATGTGGAGTCCCGGCTTTACACTTATATTACGAGTATATAACATTTTATAATTCATTTTAAAGATTTTTAGACTGATTTTTCATTCAATCTTAAAAACTGTTCCGGTATACTGGATAAACAATATGGGTATTCAGCAACGTAATGCGTTCGATGGTATAGTATAGCTTATAAAGTAGAATAGTCTTTTAGGCTGCAATTTGAAAAAAATCGTAGACCTATAAATTAGCACTGTTGTCCGTTTGCTGTCTGTTCTCTCTTAATCTTGAGAAAAGTGTTAGATAGATAAAATTCATGAACAGATATAGAAATCTAAGTTTGCAGTAGGACCTGATTAACTATATAATAACTTCCAGTCTAAAAAGGAAATCACAAAAATTCAATTCAAAACTTTTCCATGAATAGAATTACATAGATGACCGGCATGACTCTATTGTTACCAGGAAAAGTATGATGAACAAAGGACAAGACAGTAAAACTTTGAGAGAGAACATATATTTTAAATGAAATAAATTGATATGATTATGAATATGCATATGATTAAAAATTGCAGCCCGGAACTGTGACGATATTGCAATTAATAATTGCTCATATCATATGATTTTTTAATGAGAACTATACAAATATTTCGGAAAAATTAAATTTAATGAAATATTTTTTCTGTTTTTATTCTCAATCGTTCAGTAGATATTACATAATATTTTTTACAATACTATTGAATATTAAGATATTTTAAAAGATTCTTAAGTTTGTGTAATATTTAAATTTATAACTTTATTATTATCCGACAATTATGAGCTCACTGATCTCTGTACAAGATGTAGGAACTTCTTAAAAGAAGTTACATTAAGAACAATTGCATGTTTTATTCATGCATCTTCCGCGAGCTTTTCCGAATGCTGCTTTACACGGTGGCCAACATTCTTTTGATGAACCACATTTAACATCTATAAATGTTGGTTGACTCAAATTGACTAAAATATGTAAATTGAAAATTAATAATATTATTACGTGTACATAAATTAGGAACGAAGATAAAGAAAACTTACACATTGAACAAACGATAAGTATTATCAAAATACCATAAAAAGCTTTCATGATTTTGAAGAATAATTATAATAATCAGCTTTCACCTAAAAACGAAAACAATTAATATTTATATACGATAGTATAATTATGGTTTAACTTGTTACCTTTCGAAAATATTCCTTAATGCATTTCCTTCGAAAAATTGCGGTTTATATAATAAAAATAAGCAATAAAAAATCGCAATAGCCAATGAGAATCCGCATTATACAACTAATGATTTAAAACATTATGCTAGACAATTATACTTATTTTTATGTACATATAGACTATACTCGATTTAACGGAATAATTATAAGAAGGGGTGCCTCTTATTATAAAAAGTCTGTTAAATCGAGTGTATTTTAAATATATAGGCCTATATATTAAGAGCGAACTTTAATATATAGAATGTTTTAAAATATTGCTATGATAACTATGATAATATTGTATAAGTAACAAATATATATATATTTATTTATGGTGCGGGATTTTATATTTCTTTAAAAAAATTGATTTTATTAAAGATTGCTATGATATATAAGTACAAATAAAATATGATTATAATATACATTGAATAATTTATATTGATTGATTAACTCATTGGCCATCATCTGTGGCGCCCTATTGGCGAATAAAGAAAGATTCTATAGTTATTTCCTTTGTTAGTTAAATCCAAAGTCCGTAAAATCGTTACTGTATTTAAGCAGATAGGAAGTTTTTATGGCAAATGACTTCTAAATGATCAAATGTTTAAAAACGAAATTAAATTTTTCTCAAATGTTTGTCTCGTTAAAAGCAATGTGAATAATTTAATTTCAGTTTCAATATCTATCATGTTCATTATGTTATGTTCATTATGTTCAATATCTATTATATTCTATTATGTTAATTTCAGTTTCAATATCTATCAGTTTCAATATTCTAATTTGTTAAAAGTTTTGTTATTCAATATCAGGAGTCATGACAGTGACTCCCCCAAGTAAAAAAAAATCACTGATTGACTAAATATACATATAGAGGAGTCAGAGTTGCCGATTTTCGGGGTCGATTTCTCCGTCCCCAAACATCTGAAATAATTCCGAATATGTCATTCTCAAGAGAATTGTTTTGTTGAGTGTGCAAAATTTCAAGATTATTTGTAATGTCGTTGTCGAAATATAAGCCGAAAAGAATAATATCGAAAAAATCGCCAAAAGAAGCTGTATTTTCATTTTTCGTCATCCGTCATTGAAGACGCTCATAGAGAAAGAACTATTGGTCAACTGGTCTAGAAAGATTAAATTTTAAACTTAAGCCTTTCTCGTTATCAGTGAAGCGCTTGTGAAATCAATAGGTCAAAGTTCACAAGAGTTTCCCATAGATATAATTCAGTTTTACGACTTAATTTTATGCTTACAAAAATAACAACAATTGGATATCAGTGGAATCATACTCGACATTCCAAACACCATTGTCGAACTTGTAGGCTTACAGGAAAGCAGCGAAGAACGTCCGACGTACACGTTTTTGCGTTTAAAACTTCGGCCTCAACCTCGCTAATATCGGCATTTTTCGTGTTTATAAAGAGTTTGGTTAGGACCGCCATGAGGCGAGCGGATGGTGAGCTGTAGGCCTGTATCTTTGGAAGTAAGCATAACATTTCTACAGAGAACTTATCATGCGGGAGTACATTTGATTGATTATGTAGCCTTTATTACATAAAAAACATTCGCATTTTGGACTATTCGTCACTGTTCAAGCGTTGTTATACATATCTGACAAAACTATAAAGTAAATTACGAGCTTCTAAGAATATCTCGTATAGTATAAACTAGAATAAAGAACATTTACGCTGAGTCAAGTACAATTTCTCCACCTCAGCAGTCAATCATGCTGTTTGCGAGATCTCATTGAACAGTGTTCATCAACTAACCTAGAAATAACCCTAATTATAGACTATATCTCAATGCTATTCTCCGCCACCGTCCTAATTACCATATCTCAAGAACATGGTTCTCAGAAGAGTACACAGCCGAAGAAAAATACCCCTACGCTTTAATTACTTAGTTCTGCTATTCATAAAAAATTCTTAAAGGGAAAACAACATTATAAAGAGAAAACCATTGAACATTAAGAAATTATTAAAATCAACGAAAACAGTTAAATAAAGTTTACACAATTAATCAATTGTGGTTCTGTATAAGTTCTCTATAACAATTCTGTGCTTACATCCGTCCTAAATCAGGGGTCACCAAACTTTTCACAGCGGGCCACATAACTGAAAGAATGACGAGCGCGGGCAGCATAACCATTTTGTTCAATATGATATACTGAATGCACAAAAAATAAAGATAACCAACATATTTATTTACCAACACAAACTCGATCGCTGCAGCAAGCTTGTATTCGCCTTTCTTAGAAGCTTCATTACAGGTACACAAAAAGTGCTCTGATATCCAAAGTTGCGAAAAGTCTCCGAATTTTTCATTTCACTGATTTTCCTAAAAATCATATTACTGTCAGATACAAAAATCAGATTGGACCAATTTTGACACTTTTACTTACATTTATTTTAATTTTTTCTACATAGTAATTTCATTTACAATTTATGTTATTTCCATATAAATAATTATATTTTAGCTCATTTGTGGCATAGTGTGGCGACACGCCGGATGAACTGACTTCGTGAGCCGGATCTGGCCCGCGGGCCGTAGTTTGATGGCTTTCGGCCTAAATAGAGATAACAAGAAGCAATCGAGTACTGTAGAGTCGGAAGTGTAAGATATAATCTTCGGTGTAACTGAAATTTTCCATTTTCGCCGTTTACTCGTTCACATTTTTCATAACTATCATTAAAAACAAAATAGTAACTTTTCAGTGATAACAGAGGAAGTTGTTTTTATTTATTTATTAATTATTATTATTATTATTATAGATTATAAAAGATTTTTAAACGTCTTTTCTCCCAAGACTTCTGCATCTCTAAATCTTCCATTGCATTAAAGTCCAAATTTTTTTATATCGTTTTAAAATAACAAAGTTAAATCAAACGACATACAGGTATAAAATATTAGTTCTATTACGATTTTTTATACGTGTTGTTATTTAACTTAAAGTAAAATACATAGCAGTTTTTACAATAAAAATTTCATTATAGCATTTAATCTTATTGTGTGCAATATAAACGTTTTGCGATTTATTTATAATCGATTAAAAGTAAATAATTATGATCGCTGTCTGATCAATTAAAACTTTTCTGAAATGAATAAAGAATAAACATCGATCTATAACGTTTTATTAATATTATTTATGACTAGAAGTAGGACATGCCGGCACTAAAATATCATATTAATACTAATAAAAGTAAAATAAGTTATTTAATTTTTATAAATTTATTCATATGATGTTTAGTGCTCAAATGTCCTAGCTCTATTTATGGCACATGTGGAAAAATTATTTTATGGCTAACTTAGGGAGAAAAATATTTTATATATAAAATAAATTAATAGAACCGAAAAAGTAATTATTCCATAATTATCCATACATTTCTTTGAAAAGTTTATTTAATGATAAAACTCTAATAATAAAAATCAAGTTTATCGCCTCAACTGCCAAAATTTACAATAAAGTTCTTATAATAAAGGATTAACTTTCTTGTTCTAACTCTGGAATAGTTTTGTTAAATGTCATTTAACTTTGATGTTTTTTGATTTCTTTTGATTTCTTATCTAATGCTATATCAATCACTTTTCTTTTTAAAGATGATTTTTTTTCTTTTAATTTCGATACTATCAGTTTTCCAGTTGTCAGTAATAAAAACTGATCACTCATTTATGAAGTTTGAGTCTTATAAAGAATACCAACAAACAAGGTTTCGTTGCTTTTTCCTTTAATTAATTTATTTATAAATGTCAATAAATATCTATTCAATTAAACAGCATAAAACTTCTATTTAAAATTATTCATCCATAAATAAAAATTATGATTAAAAATATCAAATTTAATAATTTATTTAAATTTTTATTTGTGTTTTTACACTTTGTAATTTTATATAGGCCTATGTGTTACTGTAAATGCTCGAACTATGGTAAATCCAAGATCTTCCAGTAAAACCTAAGATTTACCAAATATTTGTGGTAAAAGTCCGAAATGTTCTGCGATCATCGTTAATTTCGAACTTTTATCAGCATTTACTCGGTATATCTTAGGTTTTATCTTAGAGATATGGTAAATGTTGAAAAAATAATCCTCACCCCACCGCGCCGCCGCCTTCGCTCGCCACATTTCATCGTTTGACACGTTAGAACGCGCAAGTTGATTCTAATCTTGTTTGAGATTTCTCTGTCTAAAAGTTATTTATGAATCAACATGAGTGTGAAACGGAGATTTTATGAAATAATGGACGAGCTCGTTGCAAGCAAAAAAATAATAACTTTTATCTCAGTAGGGAGAAATACGCAAAGTGTTTGGAGGAACTAAAAGCTGCAAAGAACATGAAAATAAAACAAGCTGTTCATTACAGGCGTATAAAGAGTTACGAAATTTCGACTATAGGCGGCAAAGAAAAACTAATTGCGCCTATGAAGGAGGAGGATGGAGAAATAAGGTACTGTATTATATTTGTTACGAGGACTTATTCAGTATTCTCGAAGAAACGCATGTTGCTGTTGGCCACGATGGAAAGACACGGATGCTTAAGGAATGTAACCGCAAGTATAAAAATGTAACAGTTGAGGCTACTATGATATATTTGAAGCTATGTCAACCTTGTCAAAAGAAACAGAAGACTTTGAAAAAGGGCATTGTCGTCAGACCTATACTTCACAGTGAAATGAACTCACGCTGTCAGGTTGATCTAATAGATCTATAAACTACCCCAGATGGAAATTATAAATTTATTTTAGTTTACCAAGACCATCTTACCAAATATGTGATCCTTCGTGCGCTTCAAACTAAACGCGCCGTAGAAGTTGCACACCATCTTTTGGATATTTTCATTACTTTTGGAGCGCCGAGCATCCTTCATTCCGATAATGGTCGAGAATTCTCTAACCAACTTATTGAGAGTTTATGCTCCATGTGGCCGGATGTAAAAATCGTACATAAAAAGGCAAGACATAGCCAAAGTCAAGGATCAGTGAAGCGTACTAATCAAGACATAGAAAATATGTTGAGTACGTGGATGGAAACCAATCAGTTATCAAAGTGGTCAAAGGATTTAAGATTCATCCAGGCAATGAAAAATAGAGCATATCACGAGGGAATCAAATGTTCTCCCTATGAAGCAATGTTTGGCTGTCCAATGAAAATAAGCCTTGCAACTTCAGCAATCCCTAGTGATACGATTAGAGTTTATAAGATCTGAAGAAGATTTAGAGAAGTTGTTGCATTCGCATGACAATACGGAACAAAATAATGACATCGAAAATGCAATCGAACAGGACAAGGAAGAAAGCATTGTTGAAAATGAGTCAGAAGGGGATATAGCACTGTCAACTATAAAACACAAGAAGATGAAATTATTATTACTGAGAAGATGAAGGCGAAGCAAAGAACCGATGATTCCAATGTAACGATTCAGAGAGATACCGATTCAGAGACAGAAAACACGATTGAGTCTCAGGAAGTTCTTGTAACAATAGAGCCAATACCAAAAAAGTTAGAATCTGTAGTGACAATAAGAAACAACGCAAAATTGAGTTTGGAGAAACGAGCTGAAAAAATGAAAGCTACGTCTGTTGATCCAAATGTGAAAATTGCCCAAAATGTAAGACTGAAAGTGCCCGAAATTGACAAAACTAAAACCGACCCGAAAAATGTTATCGCAGTTGTAATAGATGTAAAGGACAACGAGATTTACCAACTAGGTACCAAAATTGGAGAACTAAAGCAGCTTTATACACAAAATCAATTTACCTCATGCCCTAAAGATTTTATCAAGATAGAAGAAGTTGTTAAAGATAAAGATGCGAGTCTTCGAGAAGTTGTCGCAAAATTGTCTTTGACCGGAGGACAAGGTTTCATGAAATGCAACTGCCTAAAAAATGCGTAACGAAGTGCGCTTGCAAGTCATTAGGATTACTTTGTAATTCTAAATGCCATGATAGCTCTCCATGTTGTAACAAGTAAAATCCTTTTTCTACTTTTATTAAATGACAATGAATACCAAATGATTAGAAAAAATACTGTGATTACTGATTAGCT
>NW_019387409.1:5791-14291 GCF_000671375.1 Centruroides sculpturatus | reverse complement strand
AACAATGCTTTCTTCCTTGTCCTGGTCGATTGTATTCTCGACGTCATTACAGTATTTTGTTCCGTATTGTCATGCAAATGCAACAACTTTTCTAAATCTTCTTCAGATCTTATAACTCTAATCATATCACCAGGGATTGCTGAAGTTGCAAGGCCCATTTTCATTGGACAACCAAACATTGCTTCGTAGGGAGAACATTTAATTCCCTCGTGATATGCTCTATTTTTCATCGTCTGGATGAATCTTTAACCCTCTGACCACTTTGATAACTGATTGGTTTCCATCCACGTGCTCAACATATTTTCTATGTCTTGCTTAGCACGTTCCGCTGATCCTTGACTTTGGCTATGTCTTGCCTTTCCATGTACAATTTTTACATCCGGCCACACGAAGCATAAACTCTCAATAACTTGGTTAGAGAATTCTTGGTCATTATCGAAATGAAGGATGCTCGACGCTCCAAAAGTGATGAAAATATCCAAAAGATGGTATGCAACTTCTATGGTGCGTTAAGTTTGAAGCGCACAAAGGATCACAAATTTGGTAAGATGGTTTCGGTAAACTAAAATAAATTTATAATTTCCATCTGGGGTAGTTTGTAGATCTATTAGATCAACCTGACAGCGTGAATTCATTTCACTATGAAGTATAGGTCTGATGACAATGCCCTTTTTCAAAGTCTTCTGTTTCTTTTGGCAAGGTTGACATAGCTTCAAATATGTCATAGTAGCCTCAACTGTTACATTTTTATACTTGCGGTTACATTCGTTAATCATCCGTGTCCTCCACTATGGCCAACAGCAACATGCGTTTCTTCGAGAATGTAGAATAAGTCCTCGTAACAAATGTAATACCTTATTTCTCCATCCTCCTCCTTCGTAGGCGCAATTAGTTTTTCTTCGCTGCCTATAGTCAAAATGTCCTAACGCTTTATATGCCTGCAATGAACAGCTTGTTTCTTTTTCGTGTTCTTTGCAGCTTTTACTTTCTCCAAACACTTTGCGTATTTGTCTCTATTGAGATAAAAGTTATTATCTTTCTTGCTTGCAATGAGCTCATCCATTATTTCATAAAATCTCCATTTCACACTCATCTTGATTCAAAAATAACTTTTAGACAAAGAAATCTCAAACAAGATTAGAATTAATGTGCGCGTTCTAACGTGTCAAACGATGGAATGCGGCGAGCGAAGGCGGCGGCGCAGTGCGGTACGGGATCAGGGACTATTTTTTCAACATTTACCATGTCTCTGAGATAAAACCTAAGATATACCGAGTAAATGCTGGTAAAAGTTCGAAATTAGCGATGATCGCAGAACATTTCGGACTTTTACCACAATGATTTGGTAAATCTTAGATTTTACTGCAAAATCTTAGGATTTACCATAGTTCGAGCATTTACAGTAACACATACATACATACTTTAATCAACAATTAATTATACAGTATTTTCAAAATTTTAAATATATTAAACATTGTAATAGCTTTAAAAACTTGTACTTTTTAAAACAGAGAAATGAAGTGAATAGTTGTATCAAGTAACATTCATATGCAATTCCATATGGCTTTTTCAAAAACATTTTCTTTACAAAATTAGCTATAAAAATTTATAAAATAATCAGAATTATAAACTCTTAAAGCTATAAATATTACTGATATTTATAATAACGCTATAGTTATTATCAACTGTTGTTATAAAAATAAAATTGATTAAAATGCTGATTAAATCATTGAAAAAAAATTTATCATTTACATTTCAATTGTGCTTTGCAATAATTAAAAATAACCATAAGACCAAAGTATGATGATTTGCTTAATTAAGCAAATCATCATACTTTGGTTCCATTACATCAAAAACATACTTTGGCCTCATAAAGATAATTTAGAAACAATTTGATGTCTGAACAGTGTTTAAAATTTAAAATTCTAATAAAATGAAGACTTGAAATTTATTAAAATTCAAGTATATTTCATTACTTTAAAGATGATTATTATGAATATCAATAAATATGTCATATAATCTACACATGAAGTTTTGAAAACTGCATAAGGTATACATTTTTTTCTATCTGACCATTCTATTTTTCATTTGAATTTTTGTCACTGTTTCTTTTCTAAAATTTCATTAAATATTTGTCATTTTCTCACTTTAACTAGAATTGTTTGAAACCGCATTTTAATTTTCATTACATAATCAAAGAAATTAATTGACAATATATTAGCAGTTATATAAAAATAAATAGAAACAATATGAACTTAAAATTTTTTCATTATTTGGTACATTAATACAAGATTGTTTTATAATGAATAAAGAGATTAATTACATGAAAAAATTATAACAATTTAAAACATTACAAAGGAATAATATACTTAATGATGATAATTAAAACACTAAATTTTAATTTGAATAGTTTTATTACTGAAGTGTTGTTCAGTAATAAAAACATGGTACAAAGAATCACTTAATTTTTCACTGTCACCTAATATTCTGACATTTCTCTTAATCTATATGGAATTATGAAAAAAGGCATTTGAAATTCTCAACTATCAGACTTGCTCACTAAATGGCCATACATGGTATGTGTGTCATTTCTGTTTACTTGAGTTGTCTACATTAAAATTGTTGGCAATCTCATTTCATGTGATTTTTAGCTCATTTTTCTTACATTTAAACCTAGCTTTGGTTTCTAAGATTATTCACAGGAGACTGAAGCTTAATACTTACCAAACGACAAATTGTGTGGGAAAAACACAGTGACAAACACTAGCTAAGAAATTCATATTCAACATTCTATACTGCACATTTAAGAAAATAACCAATTCCTCTTGAATACATTTAAGTTTTACTTTGTAAAGATAAAGGACAGAGTATATGCAAAAAAAATTACTAACATTGCAGAGTTGAAAAACCAAATGGTAGAGCAGTAGTTATGGTCTCCCAAAATATGCTAAAAAAATCAGCAAGAAATCAATTACAAATTGAATATTGAGTAAAAGTGCTCTCATTGAAGGGTACTAAATTTCTTAAGTGCCTTTAGTTTTGTGATGAAAATTTTGTTTGTTTCTGGGACAAGAGTTGTATAGGATATGCTACACCATGGAAAAATGCACATAAAGAACAATAAATGACAAATATATACAAAATGTAACAATATACATAGGATTTTTTTCAACCTCTGATGGTCCATAAAAAAAAGACAAGTGTAAATAACAAAATAAATTTATTACCAAAAGTTAGCTACAAACCTGGTTACTTTTCAACATCATTGTGAAGATTGAGGCATTTGTCATATCTGTGGATGAGCTTTTCCATCCTCTCTTCATAGAATGTTGCCGCCAATGACCCGAGATGGGCCCTAATGTTGTTTTGAAGATCGTCATTAGTCTCAAACCTCTGCCTTCCTAGCCACTTTTTCTGTTGAGGAAAGATGTGGAAGTCGCTTGGTGCTAAATCAGGGCTATACACTGGGTGTTTAAAGGTGGTGAAGACTTCCACCCAGATTGGAACTTTTTAATGTGTGAAGATTTCCCCATCTGCCCTCACATGGCACAATGTTTATTTTGGTCATATTTTGGTCATATGTTGTTCCCATGCTTTACAGAAAGTTTTTGATTGGTTTATTCAATAGATGAATGTTAAATATTTAACAGAAAATTAAAATTCTGGAAAATTTATGAAAATACTATTTCAAAACCCTATTCAAGTTAACCAGTTTAATTTAACACTTATATCCCTATGCTGAATAATTGGAAGAAAGATAACTTCAAATTATCTTGGTTCAAGTTAACCAGTTTCCACTGTACTTCTTGCCAAGATAGCCTATGTATTATCCATTGGATTTAAGTTTGAAGAACAAGCAGGCAAATCTAAAACTGGACACTCTTAAAAATCACTTTCAAGAGGCTTTTGCAATATGCACAGTGGCATTATCTTGTTGAAAAAAAAAAACACGGAGTCCTTCAGATTTTCAACAAAAGGGAGTAAATATTCTAATAAATGTTGATAATTGCTGTTTTCAAGAAGTCATTAATGAAGGCAATTGACGTTTTTTTCATCTCCTGAGATTCCTGCCCAAACAATTAATGATCCACTACTTTGCTGTCATTTGGAAAAAGTTTTTCTGAGGTCATATCAATAGTAAGCCCAACCATCAGGACACACTACATTAATTTTTTTTCCATCAGACCACATAATACTCTTCCATCTTCAGTCCAGTTCATTCTTTATTTGTTTCACTGACATCTCTAATTCATGCTTATTATTTAGCTTTGAAGATGCTTTCAGCTTCTTGTGAACAAGGTTTGAGTATTTGATTTTACAATTCTGTCAACTGAAAATTTTAAGATATTAACATCAAGATATCAACATCTATCAGATTGTTGTATTGTTATTTGAAATTTGCTTTGTCACCAACCTCCTCAGTCATGCAATAATATTAGCTTGCTTTCCAGAGGATTTTTGACATCAATATGTCTAAGTACAGGTAGCAATTTCAAAACTCAACCAATATCAAAATATGTAAGATTTCACTCCCTTGTATCTTCTCAACAGTGAAAGTTATAAACAAATAAATAGCATTGTGTACAGGATAAATGTGTCTAGCTATAAGATGTGTTATTGCATCTGGTAACAGCAGTGTGTAACAGCTCACTCAATGTGGGTATGAATTAAATCAATTAGTCAACTTCTGACACTCGTAACATCTACAAGTATCGTTAAATTAGGACAAAACAAATGTTGATGTAATCTGGGAATACTATTCTACATAGGACATATCAATAAACTTATTTTCTCAAAAAACTTTGGCAACAACAAAAGAAAATTTCAAAACGTTGGGTGAAAAATTACAGACAGAAATCCAGGAAACTTGCATTCGAGGATAGAGCAAACTGACAAATCTAAAAAGGTGCCATTCACTAATTCTGAAAAGTATGAGAAGAAAAGCAGTGTGTGACAACACTGACAGGCTGAGTAATAGCATTGGCATTAATTCTAGTGCCTGCCCAATCAAGACAGACATAGAAATGCAATCAAGGACATGGCTATGGATATAGACAAACCAATTGATACCTCTGGGGGTCTAACTCAGGGCATCAGATAAACAAATTTTGATGCAAATTTTGGCCATATAAATGATCTGAGAGAAACATTTCAAGAAAGTGTTTCTAAAGAATGAGTTTGGCTATGAATGTAGTGTTTGTAATCATTTATGATTCATGAAAGATTTAAGAAAACCAACCATGAGGCATGTGAATATTCTTTGTCAATACTTCAATGACAACATTGAATCAATCTCAGAGTTCAGAATTTGTACTACATGCAAATAATCATTGAATTGTGGAAAACTGCCAGTGCTGTCTAAAATAAATGATTTCTATCCTCTGAAACTAAATGGATTGCCACCATTGGATCCAGTCAGCTAATGTCTGATTTCACCCAGACTTCTCTTCATGCACATTCACTATTTGCACCACGATGGCAGCTTGTGGTGCAAATAGTGAATGTGTTGGCTTGTTTACATAGAAGCTGCAACATCTTAGATGTGGCAGCTTCTATGTAAACAATTGGCCAACCTATTAAAATCTTACTTTTATGGTTTTCAGAAACATCATTACAACCATGATTTATTGGAATGCAACCTACAATTTTTTATTTCAAATGATTGTTCTAGAACTACAATGCTAACAAATTTTAGAATCTGAAGATTCTTTCCTTGATAGACCTGGCTATTTGAAGTAGCCAAAAACATTTGTTTCTGACAAATTAAAAGATGGATTGTAAAAGATTTGTTGTTTCTTAATTTCTACAACAGTTTATTTCCTGTAATTTTGAGTATATGTAAAAATAACTGAATTTTCTAATATGTACAAAATAAAAACTAAAACAAATTTTAGAGCTGCCATAAACTAGCAATTTGTGAGAGCAAAATGCTAGCAAATGTGCGCTAGCACAACTGATGACATCAAAGGCTCCGCCCCTTTCTTCTTGCCCACGTGGTTTTTCCGTTGTTAGAGCAGCAATACAAGAGTATGCTCGCTGTTCACAGAATTCAACAACTAAAGCAGTCACGCTAGCAAAAGAGAGCAGGGAAGATTGATGACTACATAAACATGTTACATATGGAAAAAGAAATAATAGAATTTTATCAATGTACATAAATTACATGATTAATACATTCAGTATTGAAAAGAAAATAGTATAAACGTTGTATGTAAATAGTAAATAGTTATATATAAATAGTTTTCGGCTAGTTAAGCCTAGTTAGGCTTAACTAGTAAACATGTTTTTCCCATTCTGTTTCAAAGTTCAGAATGAAAACTGACTGATTACAAGTATAGGTTATAATAAAATCTTGTTCTATAGCCAATCCACATCTGTGGAATCCATGTCATGTGGACTATGTTACGCAAGCAAATGTTGTGTAGTTTGTGGCTGCTTCTTGCCCACGTAGCTTACCTAGCAAAAATGGCTTATAGCCTCATGGAAAAAAAGGCAAGGTTTGGAAGCACTAACAAGCCTATGCTAGCTCCTGCTTCTTGTAGTTTGCGGCAGCTCTTAAAATGTATAAAACATTATGTACAAAATATATAAAGTAGTTTGCAAAACAAAAAATTTGCAAAAATCAAAAAATTTTTATATAAAATTTATATTAGTGCTTGATAGCTTCTTGTTGAGCTGCAATTTGAAAAATTGTTGACCTACAAATTCCCACTGTCATCTGTCCGTCTTTCCTTAATCTTGAGAATGAAATTATATAGATGAAAGACAAGTCATGGAAATCTTATATTGCGTTCACACACAATCTATGACTCACTTTAATCTTGATATAACCACAATCTCGAATGAAACTGTCGGCAGTCAAATGTCAAGTTGTTTGCACAGGCTTGAGAAGAACCTGGCTATTGCATGTGATAATAAAACTGACATAACTATGCCATAAGACATGAACACCAACAAACAAAATGGAAGCTGGTAACAAAGGTAGGCCTATATGCAGCAAAGTTATTGGACATCTGCAATCAAATGACTGTAAACAGAAACCATTTAAGTCATTTACTCAACATACGTCATTGTACGAAGAGGAACAAAGATATTAAGATGTTGCTATATAATGTATTGCAGAATTGTGCCTCACCAAGTTATTGGTCATATCCAAAAGGCAAGATTTTATTGTCTCTCCAAATATCTTTTTTATTTCTCTGTTGATAGCTCGACACTTGTTCCACAGCCATCTTGTTTCTTCTTGCATGCACGAAATTGTGGAAACCAATGGCATACCGTGACATTTGATGATAGGGAAGCTGTGTTTCTGTAAGAAGCCGACTTCCAGGGGCATCAGTTAATTGTGCGTCAGTGATGGTCTAGGGTCCATTCGTCTTCGTTTGTTCAACAAGACAGTAAAAACCATAGACTTCTCTAAATGTATTTTTAATATCACAATTGCATTCCGAATCGCTAGCCACGATATAAAGGCTAAAATTAAAAATAAAATTAAAATTTACTTGGTAAAATAAAATATAATGTGGTGGATATCCATACCTGGTACAAAATATTCTTCAATTGTATGAATATACTTTTAAAGAAGATTATAATTAAATATAGCTTTGTAAAGAACTGTATATGAAAATAACAAAATATTCTTTACTTTTTAAATCTTGGGCAAATAGCTCCCTACAATGTTACAAATGCTCTCAATAGAGAGGTTGCACCAAAGTTTTTATCTTTAAAATGTGAATGTCAAACATTGAGTGCACCATCTTGTAAGCCTAGAAGACAATGGCAAATTGGAATCATGCCTGACATTCTAAATGTCATTGTCAAACTTCTAGGCTTACAAGATGCTAAACACTCAATGTTTGACGTTCATGTTTTAAAGATGAAAACTTTGGCTGCAAGCTCTCTAGTAACTGCTCGTTTTCTCTTATGTTCTATAGAATTAAGCACAAAATTGCTATAGAGAACTTATCATACAGGAACACTTTTTCAGATGGAAAAAGTAATTTTCTAAAATAAATAAATTTATATATTTATCAATATATAACACTATTTTACATATAAGTGTAAATTTTTTAATAAATTAGAAACTTACTTAAAATTTTATATACTGTATATAAACTTCTTAGAGCCAGATCAGGTTCTCATACGTCTATTATGTTAAAAAAAACAGTCTAAGTGCCAATAATTTTTTTTTTAACTTGTCTAATAATTTATGTATATTAATACATAAATTATCATCTGTACCAATTATTTGAAATAATTCATATATATTATAGTGTTTTCATACTACAGTAGACCTCCCTATAAAACGGGTTACTATAAATACGATTCCTATAAGACAGCGAAAAAATGTGGCGGTATCCATAAACAACGGTAAAAAAACTCCTATAATTACGTAAAACGTCATCGGGCAGCCGAACTACTTTCCATGCCGTCAAGCGCCACGCTACGGAGAGATTACTATCATCTGTACAGACGATAGTTCGCCTAAATTCTCTGTAGC
>NW_019387409.1:0-5088 GCF_000671375.1 Centruroides sculpturatus | reverse complement strand
GCAGAAAAATAACATCAGAAATCGCGGCCGCGGTTTGCTGCGCTGTTCCACGACAAAAACAAGCTTGAGCAACGGCGATGTCAAATGGTGCACACTCGGTAAGTAATCCTACAATTTTTTGTTTATAGCATAGTTTATACGGATTATTTCCAAAAAAAATATACGTATTTTGGAAATGTTGAGTCGGATTAGTCTAGAATCGATTAATTTTATGGAAGAAAACCTTTCAAACAGCCATAGTCCATAAACTTGACACGTGTCGGGCTATGATTGAAAGGACTCGTAAGAAATCGAATTCCTAAAGAATGGAACGTATCTACTGTCTTATAGGGGGATCGACTGTATATGTATAATTTTTCAAATTTATTACTTATACTTTTAATAATAACTTTGTAACATAGCAAAGTTATCTGATACAATTGTTTGTAATTCTTAGATATGATTATGCTCATTTTTGCAAATCAGCTTATCACATTTCTATTCATTAGGAAACTGATGATTTATTTTTCACATGAACTGTTAAAAATTATAAGATTACAAGTGTGTAAAAAATTAGAGATAAATAATCAATTTTATAATTTTGAAAAAATTATACAGACCTAAATATTTTATCTGTTAGACGAAAATGTAACTTTTTCAATTTGACTCATTTTTAATAACAAATAATTAAAAGCAAGAAAAATCTTAACAAAACAGTACTCAATTACATATTTTTAAGATTCTTATCCAAAATTTTTAAGATTTCACAATATTACAACATTAACAAAAAAAAATAATTAAAATGTATCTGCTTTAAAAATTAATAAATTATTATTTAATAAAAATTGAAGATAAAATGCCATAATTGCTTAATTAAAATATACATGTATCAAATTAAATTTCTCTATTTATTATTAAAATCTTTAAATCTACAAAAAATTCATAAAAATCTTAGAAACTATTCATGTTTTCCTTACTTTTCAACTTGGTCTTCATACTTACTGAGACCACTTATATAATCTAACAATTAGGTGTTTATTTTGTGGGTAGATTGGGGTGTTCCAGATGATTGATTTCTATCTTTGAAAACAGCTTGAAACAATGCAACAGTTTTTCATCTCCTGTGACAACAGAGCAAAAATATGCACCACCTTTCTTTGCATAACAACTCGGGTGATCAAGAGATAACTATTCACAACTGTTTCCAATCATTAAAAAACTTTTTCATGATCCAATAGAAACAAACTTGTTGAAAAATCTAAATGTTCATGGACTGTCTCATATCATTCTACATAAACAGTCATACACTTTTTCTACTTCATACAGCACAGTACTATTTTTGCATGCTATTCAGATGTGAGTCAAAAAACTAAATTACAAATAATAATAATGTACTGAATATTATACTGTAAAAATATAAAATAATTTACTGTATATTGTTAATTTAAATAATAGCTAGGGATGCCTCTAGTGGCCATTTTTGGCATACAGTGACAAAAAGAAAGAAAGAATCAGTTTTTCAGCTTTATATAGTATGATTATGGCATTTCATTATACAACTGGTTTTTTTTATGAAAGTAAAATTTGTATATAAAAACACAGATATACAACATATTTCTTCCATTATATATTCAGTAATTAATCCAGACAAGTTCATAGATGCTGACTTTCAGAGTTTTGTTTGTTCTTCACAAACAAGTTTTACAACAATAGTAAGGTTGCAGCTGATGTTTTCAATGCAAAAACATATACATCAAACATTCAGCACTGCCTTTCTGTAAGCCTAGAAGTTTTACAATAGCATTTGAATAGAGTGAATGTTGAGTCAGTGCTCAACATTCCAAATGCAATTGTCAAACTTCTAGGCTTACAGGATGGTGGCACTGAATGTCCGACATACACATTTTTGTGTTAAAAACTTTGGCCGTAACCTCACTAATAGAAACAACTCAAATGCAGAATGTCATGTGATATCTTACAATCAAATTTGAGTTGCATCTGCAAACTTCATTTGGAGTAGAAAATTTAGGTAAACATATGTCCTCACATTTTCAATTACAGACAATCCTCAACTTTTATTCGATTTTCTTACATCTTGCTCTATACATAATACTTTTGCACTCTAAATTGCTTTTTGTATGGCAAATTCCAATTTCCACATATTTTATTTTCAACTGATGTTTTTATTTTGTTGATAATTAATAAGTTTTAAAAGTTTACATGAAAAGAAATAAAGGAATGGCAAATAAAATTTTATTTTTTGTAGAAATGTTAACACATTTCTTTCAGATGATCATTGCAAACTTATTTCACATATTTATTACATCATTTCTTAATAAAACAATGGCCCACCAGTGGCCAAGCGATCTTCATACCCTGAACACTGGGAGTTCAATCGTGGGTTTACACCTTGCTCGGATTGGCTGGCCACGTGTAGTTTCCTGGGTTTACTCCACGTCTGTAAAGCCTGAATAGGGTCCAGTTTCCCTTAAAAAGACCTCCCGGAAGGCATCCCACTAGGCAGATTGCCCAAATGTTGCATTGCCATAACTTAACAAACTTAATAAAACAAAACCTGACATCTAATTTTATATATACGTACATACAGATTGGCCTACTTTCAATAATATCAAATTTTTAGAATCCAATAGCAATGGACAATTGCTATTGAATATCAATTTTCATTATTATTGGTAGTAGTTAAAACTAAACCACCCTAGAATTGATATGAAAGGGATACATTCTGTCCAAATAAAACCTCTTGTGAGGATATTGATTATGATATAGCTCATTAACTCCATACCCGAGTAGTCTAATCACTACAGCAGAGCCAAGAATCCCAATAAGAAATTTCACAAGTTCAGATGAAACATTAAAAAATGTAAATACTTCACAATTTGTACTCTTTCACACCTTAGGATGAAATAAAATAGTCTAAAGACACCATACGGAGTTTATTTTGAAACTCTCATTTGCCTCAATATGTATATGTTAAAAATCTCTCTGTACAGTATAATTACAAAGGTCTTTTGCATATTGAAGTGTACAAGAGTCTCAAAATAAAGGTCAACACTGCCATGGCCTCGTTCAGACTATTTTATATAATTTCAAGGTGTAAGAGAGTAAATTATGAAGAAACTTTTACAATTTTTAGTGTTTTTTTTTTCTGTACTTATAAAACTTACTGTAGTTATAAGTCTGGTGTTTCATTTTTTATCAAAATATATCTAATAAGAAATACTTGTCACCTGAGCTTAACATTGTTACACTATACCAGTGATGATAAATCAGTGATTCATGTAATGACTTCAAGGTACTAGTGTTACCATATGTTCATATTTAGTATGGACAGTCCATACTTTAAAAGGTTTGTTCTGTCTGTGTCCGTACTGTACTTAGAAGAAATAATGAAAATGCCTGTACTTTTCAACTGATCATGCAGTTAATAGTTAAATCATAATCACTTAGATTTAAATCTGACAAAAGCTGCTAAATTTTTACATAATTATTATTATATTTGTTAGCTAGGTGGCAACATCATATAAGCAAATGTAACAGTTCTGTTGTTTAGAGAACATGCACACATTCATTATAATGGTTTTTTTTAGTTTGATAGTACTTGTTGTCTAAGTGGTAAAATAGTTTTCTTATATTTAAAATTGTATTCTATGTCCCAAAGGAAAGTGTAAATTGAAACTTTATATATGCCTACATTCATTAGATTGAAAAATATAAATAAATTTCCTTTATTTTGTCCCACTGAGTAATTTTAATGATAATCTGTCTGTATTTTACCTTCAACTACTACGGTAACCCTAAAGCTACTCACATTGAAAGTGTAGGAAGTATTAGTTTTTATAAATTATAAATATCTATTTGATAGCTTTCAAAACTGTTTCATATGTAATGCAAAGACAAAACCCTAAAGCTTTTGTGGAAAGTTTTAAAGGCCAATAATTACAAACCTTAGATAGAAAAAAATAATCATCAAATAAACAGATTTCCATTAAACAAAATATCTGTTCCCATTATAATTACATTGTTTTCTTTTCACTTATATAAAGTTTATTTTTTAATATAAATTAAAATGTTAAATAACAAACCTTATAAGCATTTTTGTTATTTTTTTAAATTAGTCAAATTAATTATTTCACTCACGATTTGGAATACTATATTTCTGGTATGGGAAATAGAAATTAGAATTAGATTTGCATTGATTTCAACAAATACAGTATATCATCAAATTGTCTATATTAGCAAATTGTAAGCTTAGGAATACATTACATCTATGTTTATGTTATTTTCCATTAATAATAATTTTCTAATATTAGTCATATTAGTCATCTGTATGTGATAAACTTGTAAATTGTGGTTATTGTTATTAATCTAATTATTTGATAGCTATAGCACACTTTTATTATTTTAAATATGTTTTTTAAATTAAGACTATAAGCATTTAAATCAAATAAAATTTAAAAGAACATCCTATATTTTTCACTAATGTCTTTTAACTTATATTTAAAAATACATCTAAATAGTAAGAAATATATGTATACAAACACACAATTCAGTTCTTAGTTTACATAATATTATATTGTTTCTTAAATGCTTTAAACTTAGATACAGTAAGACCCCACTTAATGCTGCCTCACTTAACGCTGATTCTATATAACACAGTCTGCTTGAAGCCTAAAAAAAGCTCAAAATTTATGCTGATTTAAGTTATCACGGCATTTCATTGATTCATATATAATACAATTATTTGAGAACACAAACCAATCAGCAAAAGGCGGCAAAAAGGTGTACTTTTTTAAATCTATGTTTGTTTGGTAGAAAAAATATAACACCATGGATGCCATAGGCAATATTGACTTCGCTTGGCAAGAATTAACTGCTAAATGCATGAATGAAGTATGGAAGAAGTTATGGCTGAAGGTATCCAAGAATTCTCAATGAGAAGAGCCTGTTGCTGTATCGTTAAATTAACCAAATTGTCAACCTAATCAATATAGCAGGACTAGGAGATATAGACGAGCAGGGGTGCATATACTTTTGGGATCAAACTGATCCAAGATCACTTCGATCGTACAAATCGTGTATACAAACGAA
>NW_019387408.1:0-13975 GCF_000671375.1 Centruroides sculpturatus | reverse complement strand
GATCTTTTTCAATATATTTATTTTGTTTGTACAAAATAAATAATTTTTAATGATACAATAGCCATGATTATTATTATAAAAATTTTCATTAGTCATAACATCAACGAAAAGTCAACGCGAAGTGACATGCAATGGAGAAAAATTTAAACATGGGATATATTAATATACTATTATTGGGATATACTAATATACTACATTAATAATGTATTTTTTCGTACATAATCAATTATCTGAAAAATCAATTTTCCGAACAACCCCAGTCCCCAATTGATTCGGATAATCGATGCTCTACTGTATCACCAAAGCCAACCATTGCCGTATGCTATTGGGCTAAATAACAGCTTTAATATTAATAAATTACCAAACAATTTGATACTGGAGGGAGGTGTTAGGCACCATCTCTTAATAAATTTAATAATTATAATTTATATTAAATCTAAATCCAGTAAATCTAAATTATTTAATTAAAATTATAATTATTAAATTTATTAAGAGATGGTACCTAATGCTTCCCTCTAGTATCAAATTGTTTGGTAATTTATTAATATTATAGCCATTATTTAGCCCAATAGCATACAGCAATGGTTGGCTTTGGTAGTATTTTGGTAGGATGGATTTCTCTAAATATCTTTTATCTCTAAATATAAAAGACCATTTCATAAAGTCCCTAATACGGAGTTCCCTATCAGGGACACTTTGTGCGCATAGGTACTCCTCCTCCTTGCTCTGATCTATAGTACCTGTAGCTTAGATAATATCAGTAGTCAGCAGGATCTTCAAGGTGTTCAGAGCCATCAGATACATGTACAGTACATCAGAAGCGGAAGATGGATTTTCTACATTGGAATGAACCTTGGCATTGTTATTGATGACCTTCAATCATTGTTTCAGTGTAGCTTGCTCCTGTACTTTGTCTTTTCTTTAGTTTATATTCTTTGATTCAAATAAACAGACAACAGATTTATTGTGACAGATTCAAAACATGCCGGACCACAAAAGTTACCAGATTACGGAATGGCAGATTAAAGAGATTAGCCTGTATTTAGTTTTACAAATAAAAAAGTCAAAATTGCTGTCATTAAAATAATAATAATTGATAGAAACAACTTCTTTTTACCATTTGTTAAGTTGAATTTACATTTTTGTTACAGGTGTATTAAGTCAGATTTAAGTTCTTGTGTGAGTGCCTAGTGCTTGTTGAGTTCAGGGCAAAATGACATAATTTTGATGCATTCTCATACATTATAGAGTCTTGAGAACAGGAGCTATTAAATGTATAATCGTTTATAATACAATGTTGAGTTTATTGATGCATTCTTTTGAGTGACATTGATAGACTCAACTAGTACCAAAAAAATTTTTCTTACTTAACTGGTCACCAAATAGAACTGCCCTTTTCACAGATCTTCAATCTAATAACATTCACTGTATATAGGCTAACTATCTATATCTATAATGTTTACTAACAAAGCATTGATCATGTGAAATGACATAATTTGTAGCTTACTGATGAGAGGCCAATGCTTGGCTTACAGAAAATGAGAGAGGACAATCATTAACACACAGTCTACAGGTAGGTGGATATTTGACTTGCTGCCAAAGTCACTTTGAGCTTGATGAAGAACTGTGGGATGTCCTTGACGAAGGTACACACATTTGTTAATCGAAAGAACAATTTTGTTTGCAAAAATGATTTGACTAACAGCAAATGGGAACCCCAATATGTATAAAACATATCTATATTTTTTAATGAAATTATCCCATCAATTTTAACATTAAAAAAATTGAAACAAAAATAAAACTTTTGCATAATTTGCCCTATCATATACTCTGCACTAGCCATTGCTCCATAGATGCAATTAAGAATTGGTGTGTAATCCCCACTGCCTTTTAAACACAGAATATTCGTGAGTTACACAGACAAAACTATAGCAATAAAATTACTTAAATAGAGCATTTGTTTTTCAGTTATGTAAGATTCAATATTAAATGTGTTTTTTTTAATCATTTGTGAATTTTAATCATAATACAGTAGAGCCTCGAAAACTTGGCACTCGATAACCCGGCACTCCGGATAACTCGGCCACATCCTGGCAGGGCAAAAAATCCTTAGTTAATTAATTTTCATGATAAAGACAGCTTTATGCCTCATAAAGTATTTTTCTGAGGTCTGTCTTATCAGGTAAATTACTGTACACAGTGTATTCATTAATTTTCATTTTCATGTAGTAAAGGCTCTATGCCATCATAAAGTACATACTTCTCCTTTGTTTAAGGGTATTTGGGCAGTTTATTCTCTGTTGTATTTTCAAGTAAACAATACATACAAGTACCTGTACAGTACAGTATTTTCTGAGGAAACACTCATACTTATTTTTTTTAACCCCATTCCCGATAACCCGGTCTTTTCACAAACTCGGCCACCCTTCGGTCCACATTAGGCCGAGTTTTCGAGGCTCTACTGTATTCTATAATTATAATTCGATTGATGAAGAATAAAGAATGATAAGGTAATGGCTTTTGTAAAAGTTAAGGATAACACACACAAATTTTTGAAGATACAGTCGACCCCCCTATAACACGGTAGATACGTTCTGGTTTTTATAAATTCATTTTCTACGAGTCCAGCCAGTCACAGCCTGGCACGTATGCAGTTTACGGACTACAGCTGTTTGAAAGGTTTCTTCCATAAAATTAATAGATTCTAGACTAATTTGACTCAACATTTCCAAAATACGTATAATTTTTTGGGAATAATCCATATAAACTATGCTTTAAACAAAAAATTGTAGAATTACTTACCGAGTGTGCATCGTTTGAGTACGCCATTGATTAAGCTTGTTTTCGCCGTGGAGCTTGTCATCGAATGGCGCTCACGTGCTTCTTGATAAATTATTTTTTTTGCAAAAAATTCACTGAACTTTGGAAACATCATTAATATAAATATAGTTTTTATGGACGTTAAATAATAAATGGTTTTTAGTAGGTCTGCTGCTCGTTTAAACTCAACGGTTTGTGCAATATCTGCTATTGGTCTAGATTCAACCAATTATGTCATGACACAAGTCGGCGATGACATTTTACTGAATTATAGAAGTTTTTTTTAGCATGTTTGTACGAATACTGTCGCAATTTTTTCGCCATGATATAGGAATCCGAACTATAGGAACCCGTGTTATAGGAGGGTCGACTGTACTAAAAATATTATATTTTCAGTTAATATTTAAATGATCAATAAATTATAATTTCACTTACATTATCCTGTAGGATAATGAAATCACAAAAATATTTGAAATTCCTATTTTATTGAAATAAATTGTTAACTTGATCTCTCCAAACTTAAAGCACACATTTCTGCTACAATCTGTTACTGTCTCATATAGAGTCTCAAATACATACATAAAGTTGAATTTTGTGAGATAGTAAAGGTCAGTTTAGAGACTTAGAGAGGTTGCAAGCTGTTTTTTAAGTTGACAAGAATATTGTCCAGTTTCTAATCAAACTCTGGCTAGTGACTAACTCACTGCACCAAGTTAGTCACTAGCCAGAGTTTGATATTTTTAAAGCTATGTGGGCATTACCAACATTTGGGACATTGTCATTTATAAGATAATAAATCTAAAAACATATTTTGAATACATATGAAAAAACATAATTAATTAAATTGGAAGTAAACTGTAAAAAGTGTATCATCATTGAAGTTTTATTTTAAGTCTGTCTGCAGACCACCAGTCCCATAATTGTGGATCGCAGGTTTAGAATCACTAGTCTAGTTGAATGGAGGATGGTAAACAGCGGAAATCTACAAACATTGCTGTTGCAGCACCCCGCGACCTTAAATAATTTTATAGTTGCTTAATTAATTTACATTTTAATCTACCAATATGCTTACTTAGTTCTACTAGATGAGATTTTTCGATTTTAGAGTGAAAATAAACATTTCACCTTATGTAAAATGAATAACTATAAATTGTTATATAACTTTATTGTATCCTTAAATTTAAATGAATTTATTTTTTTCAGCAAATTATTCAGAATGACTTATTGTTTCTGATTTTTATATATTTTCTAATTTAGGTATTTTATTCTCCAGTGGAATGCAAAGTGCCCTATGCTGCTCTTAAGGGTTTACAGATTCGAAAATATTTTGTAATTTTTTTAAGGGACGATATATTTTCTTTAGAATTTACTTTTGAAGTATATTTAAATGAAGAGGCATTTTGTCGACTAAGTTATTCATCTGAACCATATCGCGCCGCTTCAAAAAGAAACATTCAAAGCGTTATGGAATTATTTTATGGAATTACAATTAAGCGTAAGTATTTTTTAAAATCACAAATGTTTAATTTTAGTGAGTTATTCCTTATGTAATTATCTATAAAAGTTATGCTCAATTACATTATTTTAACCAATGATTTAAATTTTATAAATTAATCCATATTTAAAAAATATATTTATACAATAAAATCAATATTTTAATTTACAGAGTAATTAATTGACTTGTTTCCTTATTAAATAATGAACATATAATAAATTATAGTTAAAAATCTTCAAATACTCTGGACAGATGCCTAATAAAGGGGCTTTAATACAGCTGGATGAGCAACCCAATATCATTGGCTTTCTTATCCAGCTTTAATGCTTTATTATTAATTAGAAGGCTTTAAGCCTTCTAATTAATAAGAAAACGTTCTTTATTTAAGTAACTTTAAACACTAAAAACTTAAATACTTTCAAGCCTTGTTGGCTCATCTTTGGGAGCATAATTTCTTTCAAAAACAAAAAATTAAAAGCAGTTAGATGAATGCACTCATAAAAATAATATAAAAATTAAAAATTTTAACCTAAAAATAACATTAAATTCTAACATAAAAATTAAGTAAAAAATAAAAATAAAAGTACAATTGTAAATTTTAAATACAAAAATATATTTTAGTGAATGTGGTAACTTGGAGTTTCTCAAAAGTTGCTTTTTTTTTTTTTTACAATGAACTTTCATGATGATGATAGACTGTCCACAACCCTTGCATTAATACATTTATTTGTCATCCAACCTGCTCTTATATATTTCAGTTTTTTCAGCGCCAATGTTGGCAATTGTAAAGTGGTAACTATCTTCACCTTATCCCATTTTACCATAGAGCCTTTACATACATCTGGAATAGTACTGTATTGTAAAGACTTATTTTTACATTATATTGATCTGTTTAAGTGTTTAACTCTCAAGTTTCTTTTAGAGATTCCAATATAATTCTTCTTTATTCTTAATTGCATGTTTTCATGTGGTATCTTGTACACACCTACTTTTTCCTTTTTTTTTAATTCATCTTTGTCACTCTTCAATATACTGTAAATATTGGCACATGTCTCAGCAGCTAAAGGTGTTTGGTGATGATTTTAGTAATTATTCTTTCTGCTGAGTTGGATTTGGTTGTCATCTATTCTGTTTTTAATCAAGATTTTTACTGTTTATGTATGTAAATAAGATAAATTACAGTAGAGTGTCAATTATCCGAATCAATTGGGGACTGGGGTTGTTCGGAAAATCGATATTTCGGATAACCGATTATGTACGAAAAAATATATTAACCTATCCTGTGTTGAAATTTTTCTCTGTTGCGTGTCACTTTGTTTTGAATTTTCATCGATGTTAAGCCTAACGTAAACTTTTTAAAATAATAATCGTGACTATTGTATCGTTAAAAATTATTTCTTTATTTTGTACAAACAAAATAAATATATTGAAAAATATAAAAACAATAAAAAATTATACTTCAGAAGTTAATTTAGTATCAAAAACGTAAAATATTTGAGTAGCCNTCTTCAGTTTTCAAATGCTAGATAAGAAAGCTTGACAGGAAGTTTTTTGCAGAGTATAAAAGTGCTTATGATTGTATATAATTGTACAGATTGATCATGTGTTTAGAAAATCTCCCTGTAGTAGTTTTCTTATTTCCAGGTACATGTTTTACAACCATTAGACCAAGATATAATCCACAATGTTAAGCATTTTTATTAAAGAAAGTTGGTTCAGAAAGACATGTTCAGTAAAGACATAGAAGAAAGTATAAGTTTAAAAATCACTGTCTTAGGTGCCTTAGATATGTTACCTCTATTTGAAATTCAGTTTTCAGAAAAAATAATTCAGAATTGTTTTTTTTTTTTCATGCTGTATTTTGTTGACATTACCTGCCCAATCATAACGGATGAAAGTATACAAACTAATAAATGTTCATATGATTTCAAATTAGAAGTTTTTGTGAGTAGATGATACAATGGTGACATCAGAATTGTAATATACTATGTGATCAAAATTAAGTCCAAAAAAGCAGTGTTACACAAAATTAAGTTCAATCAAAGTGACAGGACTGAACTTGGTCACAGTAGGTTTTATTCCCATGACTTAAAAAAATTTGAATATGACACGTATGTAAGAAAAAATCCATGACAATATTTATTAAGTTGAACTATAATATATATAAATGAGATATTAACAAGAAGTTTATAGTAATAAATAGTATTTTTCAAATATTCAAAACAAGTCAAAATCAATTATGTACAAGAAAAAACAGAATCAATAAAAAAATTTTCTTTTTCCCAACTTGGGAGGTACAAGTAATTTAATCTCAACCAGTATCAACTAAATTCAAAATATCAGTCACATATGCAAGTGAATGTTCATTTTTAATATTAAATTTAATTTATTTTGGGTGTTTTGGGAGTTTCAGTCCTCAAAACATAATAAAATGTCCTGAAAAGAAAATAGTAATAACTAAAAATATTGCCCAAAATATAAAATAATGATCGGACTTCTATTTCTTACAATAAGAATCCATGTATTTCTGGAAATTACTTTACTATCAATTGTACTTTCATAGAAATTTGAAATTTTCAAATTACCAATAAATGGTGTGAAATAATTGAAATCTTTAATAACCAGCATTAATTTTTTTTAATTTAACAAATATTTTTGGCCTTTTAAAAAAACATCATTTTGCCTTGTGTATTATATATACTTCCTAATGAAAATAAATAATACAGTCAAATCTCTAGTTTCGAACTTAATTTGTTTCTAAAAGTTGTTCGAAAACCAATTTGTTCTAAACTGAAACAAATTTTCCCATAAGAAGTAATGTAAAATGGATTAATCTATTCCCAACCCCCAAAACAAAACCTTTTTTTTAATCTTTTTAGCTGTATTTCATGAAAAAAATGCCTATAAAGGCAATACGGTAGTGTGTTGTTTATTCGAAAGGTGGTCAACCGTAACGTCAGTTAACCGGAAGCATTCCAGTTGGCAAATTTAAATTTTCGCTAGTGCTATGGCGCTGCAACCTTTGGCTATATCTTGGGCTATTCCAATATTTTTTGGTTGGTATGTGTGTGTGTGTGTTTTAGCTGGCAGCACTGGCACTTTTGTATGGTGTTTTTTTGAGGACTGTGTGTCGTGCTGAATCAAACGTTTTTGATACTACATTAACTTCTAAACTATAAATTTTTTTGTTTTTACATTTTTCAATGTATTTATTTTGTTTGTANTATGCAAGTGAATGTTCATTTTTAATATTAAATTTAATTTATTTTGGGTGTTTTGGGAGTTTCAGTCCTCAAAACATAATAAAATGTCCTGAAAAGAAAATAGTAATAACTAAAAATATTGCCCAAAATATAAAATAATGATCGGACTTCTATTTCTTACAATAAGAATCCATGTATTTCTGGAAATTACTTTACTATCAATTGTACTTTCATAGAAATTTGAAATTTTCAAATTACCAATAAATGGTGTGAAATAATTGAAATCTTTAATAACCAGCATTAATTTTTTTTAATTTAACAAATATTTTTGGCCTTTTAAAAAAACATCATTTTGCCTTGTGTATTATATATACTTCCTAATGAAAATAAATAATACAGTCAAATCTCTGGTTTCGAACTTAATTTGTTTCTAAAAGTTGTTCGAAAACCAATTTGTTCTAAACCGAAACAAATTTTCCCATAAGAAGTAATGTAAAATGGATTAATCTATTCCCAACCCCCAAAACAAAATCTTTTTTTAATCTTTTTAGCTGTATTTCATGATAAAAATGCCTGTAAAGGCAATACAGTAGAGCGTTGTTTATTCGAAAGTCAGTCAACCGAAACGTCGGTTAACCGAAAGCATTCCAGTTGGCAAATTTAAATTTTCGCTAGTACTGTGGCACTGCAACCTTTGGCTATATCTTGGGCTATTCCAATATTTTTTTGTTGATGTGTGCGTGTGTTTTAGCTGGCAGCACTGGCACTTTTGTGTGGTGTTTTTTTGAGGACTGTGTGTCGTGCTGAATCAAACGTTTTTGATACTACATTAACTTCTAAAGTATAAATTTTTTTGTTTTTACATTTTTCAATATATTTATTTTGTTTGTACAAAATAAAGAAATAATTTTTAACGATACAATAGCCACGATTATTATTATAAAAATTTACGTTAGGCTTAACATCGACGAAAATTCAATGCGAAGCTTCACTCGACAGAGAAAAATTTCAACATGGGATAGGATAATATATTTTTTCATACATAATTGGTTATCCAAAAAATAAGTTATCCGAACAACCCCAGTCCCCAATTGATTCGGATAAACAGCGCTCTACTGTATAATATTATATATAACATTAGTTTATCTATATCTATACCTATATTTATTCTATATATATGTTAAAAGCAAAATGTTCCCTCATCACCAACTGAAATCAAAACCAAAACTAGCATTTTACACAGAATTTCTATAAATAGAGACTCCACTCTGACTACATGCATGAAATATAATTAAATCAATCAAGACCAACAGCAAGTACTTTATCCATACTTTCTGAAACATTGTGTTTCAATTGATTTGATTTTAATTTTAATTTAATTTTATTTTATTTTTAGTTTCAGTGTAAGGAAACAATTTTAATTATTATTTTATTATTTTTAGTTTATTTAACTGGCTACCTAGTATTAATAAATATTAATATTATAAATACATTTTTGTCATTTAATTTAACTTAAGTATATTTAAACACAAATATTTGAATGTCATTTATATTATCTGAATATCAATTAATGCAATTTTTATTAAATAATTTGATTTAAATTCAACTGTGACCCCTACTGAAACACAGAAATAGTATCTTTCCTGCATGAGTATTGAAATGTAAGTTAAATAGCAATGTTATTGATGACTCGTATCATATTATGAGGTGATCTCGGCACCACTAACTTTAGAACCAGTAGTCCCGTCATTGATTGGTTGAGTTGTCGACTTTCTTTAGCATAGGAAGTTGACCATCGGTGGCCTGCTCTGCCGAGTAGTTTGTTCAGCAACCGAGTGATCGAACAGCAACCAGGGCAAATATGGCATTCAAAATTTTGTTTGTAAACCAAATTGTTCAAAAAGTGAAGCATTCGAAAACTGAGATTTGACTGTATATTTAAAGGAAGTATGTGTAATGCATAAGGCACAGTGATATTTTTAAAAAGCCAAAAAACTTGTTATATTGATAAAATTAGTGCTGGTCAGTAATAGCATCTATTATTTAATACTAATATTCAGTTTGGGATCTTTTTGAAGGGCTTGAAAATTTAGAGTTATTAAAAATTAGAAATATATAAACCTGTTGATATCTGCTTAAATAGAAATTGTTAATTAAAAATATAATCAGTATTACTATGAATTTTATGCCACAAAATTTAACATCAACACCATATAATAACAACAAAAATACAGTATTTTGTATGTATTGTTCTTTATGCTAAATGTAAGTTCAAATCCACAGTGATCATTAGTACTATGTATCTAAATTTGCACCTAGAAACCTATTTATTACGAAGTATTGTGGGAAACTTATGCTATATTAGTTCTTATGCACTTTCAAATACTATGTGCTGCAACTATTTACTGTTAAATATCAAAGTAATTTGAACGTTTTCTGTTGAATGCACTTATAAAAGGTTTGAAAAAGTAGCTTAGTGTTGATATCTAGGCCTTTTACAGGTATAAATGATAAATTTTTGAAATTATTAACTTGCTTGGCCAAAGCCCTCTATCAGGCCCTACTGAACAAGAACAAAATCTACCATTGAAAAGGTCAGATCAAACTAGATTATACGTGGTTAATCACCTTTTTGTTTCTCAACTGGTTTTTGCTTGGTAGTTAACTTGATTGTCTGTTATGTGTCGGATAATTTAAGGTTTTTATTATATTTTGGGTAATTATACAGTTGACCCGTCTATAACACTGTTGATAATTTTGTTTTATATAAATTCCATGTTGTATGAGTCACTTAGATTTTACAAATATGTGTGCCAGTCTGTGAACGGCTCATGTATTTGTAAAATCTAAGTGACTTGTACAACATGGAATTCATATAAAACGAAATTATCAACAGTGTTATAGGGGGGGTCGACTGTAATTGGGTAAATTTACACGTTTAGATCAAATTAGAATTTTCCACTTAATAATGGCATTCATTTTCATTTATGAATTTATACCTAACAATATCCAGGGAAGAATAAGATTTGCAAACCAGAGAGGATGAGTTTATATTTCATCTGTGCATTCTAAGAAATTAATAATCTGTTTTTAAATAATTTTTTTTTTCCTTTTTATTTAAATCCCATATTTTATTTCTGACAAACTTTTATTTATTAGAATATACCCTTTATTAAATTATCATTAAAATTAATTAATGTATTTTGTTTTAGTTTTACTTGTGAAGAACCTAAAATTACTTATCAACCTTCTGGTGGCATTTTAGCTGATGAAATGGGTCTAGGAAAAACTGTTGAAGTTTTAGCATGTATATTATGGAATCAGAGAAATTTAAAAACTGATGATGAAGTTGAAACAGTGAGTATTGTTTTTCTTTTTTTTTAATTGCCAAATACAATACTAATTTTACTGTATTTAATGCTTTTTACTTTTCCTTTCCTGGCTGTTATAACATAACATATAAACTTCTTAACTACACCCAATACATTGCAATAATTACATCTTCAATTGCCATATATCATTGGGCTATAATTTGTTAATAATAATTATAAATTACTAATGAATTTGACCCTAGCAGGAAGCATTAGGCACCATCTCATATTAAATTTAATACAAGATGGCACCTAATGCCTCCCAAATTACCAAATTATAGCCTAATGATATACAGCAGTTGAGTTAGTTTGTTACAGCAGGTGTGTTATTATAACTTATCACGGGAAAGTATTGGGTAATTGGGTTAAATTATTTGACTCTAGATATTTTGCAAATCTTGATATTTACAAAATACCCAGAGGGCTTTCTCCTGGTTTTAGCAAATATCACTCATTACACTCATTACATCACTCAGTCATGCAACTACCTTTCTTTATTATGCTAAAAAATTTAATTTAATTTTGTTTACAAGTAAGCCAGATGTACCATTGTCTTGTGATTACAGTTGTCCCTCGATAGTCCGACGTTTTTTAATCCGACATGCTCAGTAGTCCGACGCACCTCCCGTCAAGGTACCCGTTCCCGCTACGTGTCTGCTTGCACAGAAGCATGTCGCGATGTGAATCTTTCCATCCAATTCTTACTCGATGAAACACATTTCGTGTGTTTTATGTGAGCAGTTCTGTTCAAACAGTTGGAGTAGAGAATATTGTAAGTTACTGCTAGCAAAACAATGCGAAATATGTAATTATTTTCGGTAATCTGGACACTTTTGGTAATCCGACACACCTTTGGTTCCATACCTGTCGGATTATCGAGGGACAACTGTATTAGATTACTGGTACTTCATCCAAAATTAATTTTACTAAGCGTAACTATACTGATAACATTTTTAGCAATTAATATGATAAAATTTTCATTAAAATACATGAAAAGTTTTGCCGATGAGTGTAAAAAATAAAAATTGAATTTACAAACACAGTTTTCTTACTTTTCTCTTTTTAAATTACATAATGAATAGCTTCATCTATACATGCAATTTACAAGCAGTAGAAAGTTTTTATCATCTTAGATTATTAATGTCGTTTGTTTGGGACTATTAAGTCTTATATAGATGCATATCTAATAAAAATATAAAGCTTAATTAGTCAAACCATCTTGGAATCTTTTTGTGACTTACTGAGTGTTAGATATTTCGTTGGAACTTAGTACATTGCTTTATTTTTCTTCTTCTTGTAAACATTGAAGAGTGATCACCAATGAAAAGAAACCTAAGTAAAGTCATTATTTTGCAAAGAAGATAATTGGTTTATCTTCTTAAATTACTCACTTAATTGGAATCATTTATCCATTACTCTAATCCAAAGAAAGTCCCTTATCTTTTGTTTTAAATTTAGTGGTAGGATGGTCGAAGCAGTAAAGGCATTAGTTTGAGGTCTCTGGTTTCAATCTGGACTGGAACCTTCAACCAGACACTTGAAAATTTTTGAGTTGTCTACAGCAGTGCTCCGCAACCTTTTTCTACTTGCGGCACACCCATGACTCGACATGTCTCAACACGGCACACCAAAATGTTATTCCTCTCAAAAGCGTATGATATGATACTATTAATAGAATTATGTAATGCCACTAACCTATTATTATTATTAAACAGACATCAACACCCATGAGCAAATTTATTTTACATTTAATTTCTTAAAATATATAAAAATGCGTGGCTTGTAATAAAGAATAAACAAACATCATATTTCATGAGTGCTGCAGCACTTATGAAATAACATTTGAAATACAAACATAAGAAACACAGCAATTGTGATAAAAATATTGTATATAAATAAAACTTGAAATTAATAGAATATGTAAAAGTTCACGTCACATCTTTCACCTAGTGAGGGCACACTGACTGGTCTATAGGATGGTCTAGACCAGCGTTTCTCAAACTTTTTGCTCACATGGCCTGATATATTTGTTTGTAATGGTTCTGTGACCCAAATGCTTATAATACAGTATAAAATTTTTAAAAAACCTGGTAAACTGGAGTCACTGTATACAATGAACTAAAATTATGCATTATTGATAATAACTTCTACATGTGAAATGTAACATAGTACATTTCTATTAAGAGCGATTCAGACCAATTTCTATTTGTAACATATAACTTACTTCAATTTCAGTTTCTATTATTGAAATCTAACTATTAAAAAATGTAAGACTGATGAATGTAAATAAAACAGACTATTTGAAAATTATTCAAATGTCTATTTTACTTTGAAAAATATTATTATAAGTTCTTTTTTATGAACTTAATGAATCCTCCAATATTTGTTAACTTGGAAAATTTAAGAGAGAAAATAATTGAATGATAAAAACAAGAAGGTCTGAATATTTAGTTCATCTGTTATTTATTTTTTATAATTTATTGTTATATATGACAATAAACCTAAAAGTTTGAATAAAGAAGAAAATATTTTCAAAACCATTGCAATTTAACTGGCTTTATGACTATGAACTTACATAAAATACTGTATATATTTTGATGTCATTCAAACTAGAAAAGAGAAATAAATTTCATATACACACATTCTATAATCTTAATTTTATTACTAAATGATGATAATAATTATAAGAAAAAAGTTGTTAAAAATTTTCAGTATTTAACAGATTCGTCTATTGTTCTTTGTTTTTAGAGAATATTTCAATAATACAAGTACAGGTATCCCTTGCTTTATGTGGGATTTGGTTAATGTGTGAAATTAATTACAGCAATCCCTTTGTATACGTGGCAGAAGTTTTAATTAATGCAGCTATACAAGCTGTCTTTACTTAACATAGATACCATATTTGATTAGTGTGATTTTGATATATGTGGTAGAATTGAGGGATTAATTAACCACATTAATCAAGGGATACCTGTATTACAAGTATTTCTATGGAAGGTAGTATCATTTTGCAGTCCATTAAAATTTTTTATGCAACCTATAGTTTGAGAAACACTAGTCTAGACCCTCTAGTTTACTTTCCAACT
>NW_019387407.1:14680-15093 GCF_000671375.1 Centruroides sculpturatus | reverse complement strand
AATGGTAACATTTGGAAGAGTTGGCATGAAACTTATTTTACCATCTTTAGCGAAGGATTTAGGACCATAATGCATAATGCTATCGTAACTATAATCGTCACATATTCTCAAGAAGTTCTTGTCGTACACCTGAAATTTCGTCTTAAATTCTGTTTGTTAAAGAAAAGGCATCAGTTCAAACTATTTATGCATAAAAATATATTGAACAGTAAAACATACCATCTGTAATATTATCCCATAAAATTTTTATATATTTATCACGATCTGGTCGATTATGTTCGTGATACAATCCAATAACGTGGCATAATTCGTGAAGTATTATTCCGATGTTCCAACATCCACTTCCTAAATTAAGAATCTGACGTCCACCCTCCTTTCCAACCATGGAATTACATCTGAAATATATATATCAT
>NW_019387407.1:11776-13262 GCF_000671375.1 Centruroides sculpturatus | reverse complement strand
ATTAATAAAGTGTACAGAATGTAATTTAATATTAATTATATTAAAAACTAATTTTAATATTCTAGAATGGAATAACTACGGTAGAACTTCCATATAAGGAATTGCTTCCGATAAATGCGAAAATTCGTTAAGTGGAAATGCGCCGGTAGTGAAAATACGGTTTATTGTAATAATATTTTATTTCTGACGGTCGCATTCGTTAATTATATAAACCAGCAACGAGTTGTTCAACTTTCCCGGCAACATTTAAAATTTTGATGGCGTCATCTGTTATCGTATTTTATTAAAAATCTTTTCATATTTTTAACCGTTATAAAATGACAAAAAGATTAATTTTCAGGGTAGGGACAAGTTTTATAAAAAAAAAAAAAATTGTAAATGCTAATAACGAGTAAAATGGTCATTAAATCCGACCCTATTCGAGATACGACACGACCACTCTTATCTCTCCACTTCCTCGACCTTAAGCGATCTCGAAAACCTTTACATTCTTAGTCTCTATAATCCTCCGAAAATTATAAGTTACTTTCAATCGCTGACTCCGATTCTTTCTCCTGATTTCATTCCCCAAAAACTGCCAAACACTTTGACTTATTGAGACCAAAGTTACTCTCCGCCACCCTGCGAAAAACATATACTTAATAACAAGGAAACTCGACTCTCTCCGTGACATTCTCAAACGTTGGGTGTACTTTCCTACTTAGAAATAAAGCAAAAAATTTTATTCTGTATAATTGAACATGATACTTTGATATATTTTGTGTATAATGCACTGCAATAATAGATTTGTTCATTCATTCGTAAATATTTATAAATAAAACTCGACTCTCTCCATGACTTTCTCGGAAACGTTGGGCGTACAGTACTTTCCTACTTAGAAATAAAGCAAAAAATTTTATTCTGTATAATTGAACATAATACTTTGATATATTTTGTGTATAATGCACTGCAATAATAGATTTGTTCATTCATTCGTAAATATTTATATATGTTACCGCTAAAGCTCGGAAACTCGTTAATCTGCAGATTACCTAGCGTGATCCGTTAAAGTTGCTAAAATTGTTCTATTTCTCAAATTACCTAGGTAATGTTCAGATTATCTAGGTAATCTGCAAATTACCTACTAGGCACTCGGTAAAGTGAAAATAAGATTTTTGCTGAAACAGCAGCAACGTTTCTGTACGCTTAAATTAACATAATGTTCTTTATTTAAATTTCGATATCTAAAGAATCGAGTTAATACAATCAAACCATCGACAAATTACTTGATAGAATCAATCTTCAACCAATTAAAAAACATACAAAAAATCAAACGATTTAAAATATTAATACAATTAGGGAAATTATTATATAGATAACCACCTATGGAATTTCGGGACTTTGAGTATCTATCTGAACTGAGGGGACCGAGACGACTTCAACGATACCCTACTTTTGGACCGGAGACGAAAAATAATAAAGTTATCATACTTTTTCTGGTGATCGC
>NW_019387407.1:6269-9764 GCF_000671375.1 Centruroides sculpturatus | reverse complement strand
TTTTTCAGTTATCCAAAGCAAAAGCAATTTCTCGACATGATCTAATGTCTTCGATCTCTGTTTAGAAATTGATTTAACCCCTTTCGCAACGTTAGCAGATTTAATAATGTCTTTATTTTTCGCGATTGTCCATATCGTCGTTCTCGGAATACAGTAAACAACAGTTAAAATTTCGAACACGCGTGCCACCTTCGTATTTCTCAACAATCTCTTTCATCAGTTCCATTGTAATTCTAGTCATTTTTTTGTTTTCTGTAGCTTTTCATTTGCCTTTTTGCGATTCGTGATTAATAAAGATAATAAAATTTTATTTATGAATTAAAATCAGAAGAAATTTAACAAAGTTATAAACTGTTGCACCGCGAACGTCTAGTCTGGTCTAGTACACCGATAGTGCTACTTGTTCATTGATGGCGCGTATAATTGAATTATGTCGTATACCGAACAAAAGTCGTATACCGAGCAAAATTTGTTTCGTCCAAACAGGACGTATTCCGAATTGGACGTATTCTAAAGCAGACGTATACCGAGGTACCACTGTATTTTATTTAATAAACGAAATAAAATAATTTATTAGTATTATTTTGCTTAAAACTTCTTGTTATTGATACTAAGTCCATTTTTATTGTAATCGACTTAGTACTCGATTAATTCGAAAATGTGCGAGAAATACGAGAATATTTCGAAAGAATGTAGAAAAATATATTAAATTTCAGAAAATAATTAGTCTTTTCAGTGTTTTTTTTCGCTTTAATTTTGGTGTGTTTTCTTATATATATTGTTTGATATTCGTCGATTTTTAACAATTTCTTCCTACAATATTTCTTCGGCCCGCACGTTTTATATCCTTTACTGCAAGATTTACCGAACGTAGGAACTATTTCAACCCCATTAGACGTGTTCGAAGTTTAGGAGCATCTTCCGTATACACATTACGAACACTTTTTACTGTTTGTATGATTTTGATCCTTTCAGAAACTCATAAGGCATAATATTGCCGATATGCTTTTTATCCGAATACATTTCGACTTGATTTTATTCAAATAAAATATAAAGTACATTTATACATTTACATTTTTTTTTACATTTAGTGGAGCACTCCCTCTGACCTGTAGCATTAAATGCTACTGGCTTGAGGTACTCCTCTTTTAATTAACCTGCTTCGCATATGCTTTGCAGGTAGTTAAGATTACATAGTCGCGGTCGTAGCCGCAATACATTAATACCCGACAATTCTATTTTTTACATTAATTATATTTTTGTTGAGTAGAGTATTTGATGTCATTAATTTAACAATGAACTATGACAGAAATTTTTATGTTCNCCCCCTATAACACTGTTGATAATTCCGTTTTATATGAATTCCATGTTGTATGAGTCACTTAGATTTTACAAATACATGAGCCGTTCACAGCCCGGCACACGTATTTGTAAAATCTAAATGACTCGTACAACATGGAATTCATATAAAACGGAATTATCAACAGTGTTATAGGGGGGTCGACTTGTACGTAAAAAGTTTAAAATAAGCTTCTAAACAGAAAATACAATCTCGAATTAGTCATATCATATTCAACTTCACAAGTATTATAATTAAATCACAATATCTGTGTTCAGTAATGTCAGCTATTAAAAACATGCAAAAATTTGTGTTGGAGCAAATATAATATTTACTTATTAACTACGGCATCCGAGAAGTGTGTGAAAGCGACGATGTCTACCAGAAAGGTTATAATATTGACGATTGAGATGTGTTGCGAAGCGTGAAAAGCCTTACACCCCTGTGAGATCTGACCGCCGTGTTTAATTAAGATGCCGGAGTCGAAAGTGTGAGACCGGTAAATCCAATTTTCATTTTATTATACACTGTTTACGTATTATATTTATAGTTTTCGTGGTTTAATTTATTATTATGCATAGAGTTACAAAATTCAAGAAAAATGCATAAAAGTAGACAATACGTAAAAACGTATCTTCTAACATCGTCTTTTAGCATTAACAGTTCCACGGCGGAGTCGACCTTTCACGGTGGACGAGTAGCCTCAAATGAAAGTTTGAATCCACCGTGGAACTGTTAATTTCCTCACGTGTATGCGAAAAGACGATGTTAGAAGACACCCTTTTATGTATTTTTCATAAATTTTGTAACTTTAACTCACCTGGCAATTATTATCAAATGTTATTATTATGCAATTTAATTGTGTTATTTTTTACCTTAAATAAGGCATATTTATTGTTTAAATATATCGAGAAGGGTAGTGTTTAGGGTCTAGGAATAGACTAATTTGCTCTCTATTATTTTAATGGAAATAATTAATTCGAACTTCAAACGATTCCGAGTTCGAACGACCTCCTGCAATGAATTAAATACGAAGTACTGTACGTGGCACCACTTATTTGATATCGTCCTCGTTGAAATACATTTATGATAAGATTTTTAATAAAGTATGATAACAGATGGCGCCATCAAAATTTTAAATGTTGCCGGGAAAGTTGAACGACTCGTTGCTGGTTTATATAATTAAGTATATCTAGAAGGGTGGTGTTTAGAGTCTAGGAATAGATTAATTTGCTCTCTATTATTTTAATGGAAATAATTAATTCGAACTTCAAACGATTCCGAGTTCGAACGGCCTCCTGCAATGAATTAAATACGAAGTACTGTACGTGGCACCACTTATTTGATATCGTCCTCGTTGAAATACATTTAATAACTGAGTATTTAATTCATAAATATATAATAAAGTTATTTGAAATAATCTTTTCCTTTATTTTTCAAAGAAACTTTAATATGTTTTATTTTCTGAAGTATTTTCACGTACTGTAACAGAGACGTGTCATCAATGCCAAGTTTATATCATTCTTTCTGCATTGTCTTCAGAAATTCGATAATTTTCAAGTATCGAATTATATAAACAACTTCAACCAAACTTATTGGTTTTCACAAGGACGTTTTCACAGAAAAATAAATGGATAAGAATTAAATAATAAAAAATAGTTAAGAAATTTCTATATAAAGTTCGTCATTTTACGACGTTTACACTACTCAACAATAAGAAAAGTCAATGAAAAAGGTACATTTTTTACATATTTTAACATTATAAATATATTTATTTAATTACTTTAATTAATAATTCGAGTGAAATGACAATAATCGACATTATATCTCGATTTAGTAAATACATCTAATAATTACGCTGTATTTATAACAATGAAGAATTTTATTAAATAACATTTAGACATATTTTTATATAATAAAATAAACTTTTTATTATTAATGTAAGGATTTTATAAGGTAAAGAAGAAGAAAATCCTTAATTTATAAGCTAAGGATTATGATTTTTTATATAATCATTTTGTAAGTACTGTATTATAATTTTATTAATTCTAATATTATCGTTATTATAGAATTTTAATTTATTTATCATTATAGATGTTTATTCCTTTCCTATCAAAGAACTGCTTTAGCAAATAATGAAACTTTCAATTATACTT
>NW_019387407.1:0-5157 GCF_000671375.1 Centruroides sculpturatus | reverse complement strand
ACACAGTAGTATGATATATATATTTCAGATGTAATTCCATGGTTGGAAAGGAGGGTGGACGTCAGATTCTTAATTTAGGAAGTGGATGTTGGAACATCGGAATAATACTTCACGAATTATGCCACGCTATTGGATTGTATCACGAACATAATCGACCAGATCGTGATAAATATATAAAAATTTTATGGAATAATATTACAGATGGTATGTTATACTATTCAATGTACTTTTATGCATAAAAGTTTGAACTGATGCCTTTTCTTTAACAAACAGAATTTAAGACGGAATTTCAGTTGTACGATAAGAATATCTTGAGAATATGTGACCATTATAGTTACGATAGCATTATGCATTATGGTCCTAAATCCTTCGCTAAAGATGGTAAAATAAGTTTAATGCCAATTCTTCCAAATGTTACCATTAAAGAAGTTTACGAATGGCAAATTTTGTCAGAATCCGACATCGAATGTATTAACAAGTTATACAAATGCAAATAAATTCTGATGTAAATATATAAATAAAATTTAGTTCATTATGTGAATTTTAATGCTAAAACTTTATTTTATGCAGAAAATAATTAAATTTTTTCTTTCTTAGATGGTATTGAATATCTTAATTCATATAAAAGTATTTTTTGTGCTCTATACTTAATTTGTCTAATATAAATTATTTGCGTGCGGCATTGGGACAAATAATGATGCAGTATATTTAAGTTTATATGACAATTGCTCACTCNACTTTATTTTATGCAGAAAATAATTAAATTTTTTCTTTCTTAGATGGTATTGAATATCTTAATTCATATAAAAGTATTTTTTATGCTCTATACTTAATTTGTCTAATATAAATTATTTGTATTGTCTCTAAATTGATTTATGTTGTCTACGAAAACAATTTATTTATAACCATAACAACTTTGAGAGTCCTAAGTACGCATCCTCGTATGAAGCCCAAATCACACTATACTTGATACCTTATAACATTCGTATCCGAACTAGTTTAGGAGCAAACTGTGACTTATACTTGTTTGCGAGTATTTGCGGCTCCTGACAGTACAACAGGCTAAAGATTCCCTGTGTCTAGAACCGTCACTGTTTATATTAATAAAAATAAAGTGAAGATTGGCAAGTGTGATGGATTCATTCGATGGTTTCTAACTTCTTGTTACTAGGCTCGGTAGAGGCACGCCGTCAAGTAGGCGAGCGAGTTACCGAACGAACGGTTTAACAAAGCAAACCAGTCTTATATATGTATACTAGATGATAAGCACGACGTTTCCGGGCAAAAAATGATAACAAAAATTAGGAGTACGAAATAATCTAATAATCCTAATTTTTACTGTTGTTATTTTATGCCCAAGCAAAGACGGGCTAATCTGCTAGTATGCGAATAAAATCTTTGTAATTATTTACAAATTTTCATCAAATATTAAAGAGGCAACTGAAAACATTTTCCTAGGTATACTTGCTGCATTTTGAGGAAAACTTGCTTTTTTATCTGAATTAAATTCTTGGAGAATTTCCTAGCTAATAGTATGAAATTACTTTTCAGCACTCTGTCACAATCCATGATTTCAATAATGATGAGCTTGAGAAAAACATCTCAATGTTTAAAATAAGTATTTAATAGAAATAACAATCCACACAGATGACATGTAATTTACTTAAAATCAGTTATGTATTGACTATCTAGTTTATTGTTGATATTTGTATAAGACAGATTGAATTTTTATCAAAAATACGTTAATTAGACGAATATTTGATTAAAACTAGACATTAGTAATTCAGTCCATAGACATTAGTAATTCAGTCCTATAAATCCGTTAAAAATAATTAAATGTTACTCCTTTATTATTAATTAATGTCTTATTATGCAATAATATAACTGTTTTTAAAAAAGATATTAAATTTCATCTAAAACTTAATATTAAATTTAACTTATCAAATTTTTTTACGAATTTGCACTCAAATGGATTATATTGTAAAGGAAAAAATATTAAATAAGAAATATTTAAAAATTTTAGATTATAATATTCAAATAATGAAATTGAAATTAGATGCTTCTTAAGATATTGATATTATAGATTTACTATTTTGCTATTGAAGGCTACCCATGCAGTTTCTGTCACGTGACAGCAATAGACACGTGTAGTCGATCGTTTACGTAATATCTAATCAAAAATATTTTCTCTGTTAATGAAATCTGTTTTTGATTCACTTACGGGCCTTAGATATTAACGATTTATTAATAAATTAATGGCTAAAACGTTAATCGAATTAACGTTATTTTGATAATGAATTTTTCGACTATTTTACATCTTTTAATGTTGAATATAGCAAATAATAACAATAATAAATTTGTAAACTAATAAATCTGAAGTTTAAGGTTAATTTTTACTTGTCTGGCTTCATTATATATAAGAGGAAAGGTATCGGAGATTCGTTTAAAAATGACAAACCAAGATTTTTACAGTTTTGGACTCTGGGAACTTAAAATGTCCAGAAATGTAAAAAGCAATTCTGTTTTTTTCTGTACTAGTGGATGTTAGTGTGTATGCAGCATGATTTTTTTCACCATGTTTGAAGCTCGATTCTTGTGCTTTTTGTCTAAAATTTTTGAAATATTNGCACTTAGGAATCTCAACAACCTACACCCTCTGGTTAGGAAGATTCTAAACTATATACCTTGTGCTCAGAACTCCTATTCCCTCGAATGGGTGAGAGGTCATCAGGGTGTCCTAGGTAATGAACGTGCAGATCTACTTGCCAGGGAGGCTGCAACGATCGGTACCTCTGGCCCTTTCAATTATTCAGTGCTACCTGCTTCTTTTCTTAAGCTCCAGCATTGGAACTACAGCTTGGATCTCTGGCAGCAGAGATGGGATAGTTACAATGGCCTTGCCAGGAACTTTTTTCCATCTATTCATGACCACCTTTCTAACCACTGGGTTAGTCCGGACTATGAAACCACGCAATTCTTCACTGGGCATGGGAGATTCCGGGCCTACTTACAGAGGTTCGGCAAATCTACAACGGACATCTGTACCATCTGTAATTGCCGTGATGGGGTTGAGCACTATGTATACATGTGTCCAATGACCGAGGATGCTAGGCATGAGCTTGCCCTTGCTCTTAGCCACAGGGGAATTAACTGGCCATGTGAACTTCATGTCCTTCTTAAGGATAGTGACACCTACAAAGCATTCAAAAAATTGATTCATATGTATCACATACGCTCTGTCATTCACTAAGTTAGTCAAGTCAGTCATCAGGCATTATTTTCATTTGCTTCTTGCACATTATTGTATATACATATCATTATTGTTCTGCTGCAGCATATATCTGTATAATATTTATTATTACTATTAGTATTGTCTATTTTAATTTACCGTACATGTTATTCTACTCTCACGTTTTGTATAATATCGGCTGATTTATATTGGTCATCTTACCTTCTGTTCATACTTTTCAATTGTCATACTGTTTGTACGTTATCTGTCTGTTATTATGTATGTATTTACCTGTGCTTTGACATATCTCTGTAATTAACCCGATTATGCTCTTGCGGTATCGGGAATAAATAAAGATAAAGATAAAGACTTCGCAAGGTAACGTTTTCGGCCCCACCCTTTCGACCTTCAGCCATAAAAATTTAATAGTATCAAATTATCAATCCCCCCTAACACACAAAACTTCCTGCAAAAGTTCAGAAATTTTCGACAAAATATACAGGAGTTATTAAGCTTCAAAGAGCGTAAAAGAAATCTTATTGCACATATCCAAACATACAGGGAAAAAAACCAAATACAGTATTTTTGAATTTCTTGACGTTTCAAGTTGTCCCGAGTCTAAAAATGTAGAAATCTTAGTGGGTCATTATTTGACCGATCGTCACACTTTCCCTCTGTTATAACAATCGGAAAAGTAAAAACACTGTCCGAATAAAAATGAACAACGGAGGAGTACTTTACGGATCCGACCGAACCTGACTACACTATAAATAAGCAATCATACGGATGAGAGTAAAGCCCTCCAAGACCTGACTCGTACTTAGATTATAAAAATATTGGTATATTGAGGATAAGTACTACACTTACCACTTTAAACTCTGATCTGACCTTCTTTATAATAGTTAAATAAAACATAGAAAATAGTTAAATTCGAAATGAAACCAATCTAGTTTTATATCACTTATCTAATTACTTAAATCTGAAATCTTGAAGCAAACAAAACAATCTAGATTTAGACTTTAAAAAATAGATTCCGAAATGACAATCCTACCGAACACGTGANATTATTAATATATAATTATATGTACAGTACCTAATTTATATATAATTTATATGTAATACTGTACAGACAATTGTTAAACTCAACTTACCCGCCTAAACTCTCCGTAGCGTGGCGCTGGACGGCGGAAAATAGTTCGGCTGCTCGTCCGCGATGACGAGTTGGCGATGACGTTTTACCGCGTTTTACGCGTCCCTTTATACGAATACTGCCGCAATTTTTTCGCCGCGTTAAAGGAATCTACGTTATTGGAACCCGCGTTATAGGGGGTCTACTGTATATATAAACTTCTGATTTGAACCGGAAGTCACGTTACTTTAATTCAAAATGTTCACCTGCACGGAGTTAGAGAGATAACCGGCACGACTCAATTGCTAACAGAGAAAGTATGATGTACAGGGAAAGACACTACTAAAAGAATTGAGAACATTGTGACAAAAAATTGCAGCCCGGCATTGCGACGATGTCACAATAAATAATCGCTCGTTAAAATTAGTTTGGTTTATTTGATTACAGCAATGCGATGCGAGAGCAATTTTCCGAGAGTGATACATTCCGGAAAGACTTTTATTGGAAGCTGGACCCTATTTAGATGTTACAAACGCGAGGAAAACTCAGAAAACTCCACGTTGGACATGCCCGAACTTACGACTAACTACCAATGTTCGGTGGTTTTATCCACTAGGCCACTGGAGGGCACTTATTAGAAAATACTGTTCAGGAATGAAAAGAAACCAGAGTCGTTAATTAATGTGGAAAATTAAATACTTATAGACATCTGTACCATCTGTAATTGCCGTGATGGGGTTGAGCACTATGTATACATGTGTCCAATGACCGAGGATGCTAGGCATGAGCTTGCCCTTGC
>NW_019387406.1:10828-13110 GCF_000671375.1 Centruroides sculpturatus | reverse complement strand
GCGAACTTCATGATATTCTAAAAGTGTGCATCAGATCAATAAATAAAATTAAAGCTTATCCTTTCAATTCCAGACTGCTTGCAAAATTATGTGAAGAAAATAATGAAACTTTCAACCAATTACTTTTGCACACCGAGGTAAGATGGTTGACAAGAGGTGACAGTTTGCAGAGGCTTGTTGACTTGTACGACTCAGCTGAGGAGTTCCTTAGAAATATGGGTCCATCACTGTGTGACCAGTTAAAACAGTGCAAGAACCATCTGTTCTATTTGGCAGACCTTTATTCAAACTTTAATATAGTAAAGAAGCATTTGCAAGAAAAAAACGTTACAATTGTTCAAGCTTGAACAATCATAATGGTCTTTCAAGTAAAAATGGAGCTATTTAAATCTTCACTGGCATGATCCAATTTTAAATATTTTTCAAACTTACGAGTACTAAAAGAAAACGAAAAGATCTCTGACCGTGATTTGGAAATATATATTAAACATCTTGATAAATTAAGAGAAGACTTTAAAGCATGTTTTGAAGACTTGAAGAATATGCATGTTCCCGAATGGTTTGCTAATTCATTTGACGTAAAAATAGATGATGAAGGACCTGGCTTAGAAGATGAACTGATTGAAATATGTGTAGATCTTGAAACTAAAGCATTGTTTAAAAATAAAAACCTCAGTGAATTTTGGAGCAATAACAATATTGCCACTAAATATCCCAAGCTCAGAGCAGAAGCCAAACCTTTCTTACTTGCATTCCCAACTTCATACATGGTTGAAGCTGGTTTTAGCCACGCGAACATAATTTTGACAAAACAAAGGAACAGATTGAACTTGGAAAACCGCGGTGATTTGCGACTAAAACTTACCAATTTTCAACCAAATATCCATAATCTTGTTGCTTCTCTTCAGACACATCCATCCCACTAATATCAACTATTTTAATAAAAAGTTATGTTAACATATTTTTAAGGTATTCAGTAGTAGTCGCAAAATGACAGTAAAAAGTTTTTTTTATCCAATATAACTTGTTTTCAAAGATAATTGTGTATTTTATGTATTATGGCGTGTACAGGTAAATTTCCATCTATCCATAATTTTGCTATTATTTTTTTAAGATTATAAATCAGTGGAAAATATCTCCTTTTTTTGTTAATGTTGGGTAAATTTTATAAGATATGGGAACTATAAATTCTTTCATTGGGTTGTTATGCATGTCTCCTTATTGTTTAACATCAGTAACACAATAAATTATTTAATGTTTTTGTAAAATACTTAATCTGGGGGCCAATAAGAAGGCAAATATTCTATAAAGGGGTCAATGGGATAAAAAGTTTGGGGACTCCTGCTATAAATAAAGAATATTGTGAGGCATCTCTCAGGTACCATCATTTTTTTTTTTTTCAGAAAGTATTTGTGTACTGAAAACCATATATAGTGCATGTCCTCCAGGTTGAAAAGTTATGAAGGTAGAAATTTTTAAAAATTTTAAACATAAGAATTGTTGAAAAGTGTGTGCTGTGAATCTCAGACACCATGCAACTACTCAAAAGTTAAATTACAAATTACAAACAAATACAATTTAATGATTATAATTCTTTGAAATATATGATACATTACAGTATATCTAAAATACTGATCTTGCTGAAAAAAATCTTTGATTGATATTTGTTTTTGCAAATTTTATGTCTTGATTTGAAGTATGATTTTGTTTTCAAGATCTAGAATTCTTTCATGATCAGCATCACTCATGCCATGAGTATAAAAGAAAGATTTTACTTCATATGATTCAGTTTTGCTTTGTCATATTATTCTTTTCCTCTGCACTTTTTTCCCACATTTCCAGATGCCAAGAAGCTCTCACATAGCTGTGTATAAAAATATACAGTACAAGACAAAAGTTTTAAGACTACTTAGGATTTTCCCAGTAAAGTTTTTTTTAAGAAAGTTTTAACTGTGAATGACTAAACAGAACATAAGTATATCTTTAATACTTACATTTGTATGGTGTATTTAGTCTGTGATTATGGCATAGTTCTAGTATATTTTCTGTGTGTTGTTTTCTAAGACCATCAGAGGTTTATATTTGTGTTATTAGTTTGTTTGTATGCAAGCTTTTTATGTACAGTGGTACCTCAGGTTACGAACGCCCCAGCATACGAAATTTTCAGGATACGACATGAAATTCAAACATATTTTTGCTCCACGATACGAACAAAAACTCACCATACGACGTTACATTAGTTCGCATTTTTCATTTGTTTTTCTTACTACAGTTATTTTTTT
>NW_019387406.1:0-7059 GCF_000671375.1 Centruroides sculpturatus | reverse complement strand
ATCCGGGAATTTCCCCCTGTTGGGACCAGGCCAAGCTAATACACAAGGTTTTTGACAGGCAAGATATAAAAATTTTTGAAAGCAATAGAGATCTACAAGGCGAGCATGAGTGGAAACTGCATCAACATGGATGTCATTCCTGTATCATCGGCGTGGAAACGCTATCTTGACTCATAATATACGTCATACACGATACGTCACAGTCGTTTTTCGTTCTTTTAAAATTTAAAAGGCAGCTAAGTTCTATTTATAGAACGGTTTTTCCAGTTGTATTTCCTGAAGAAGACCGATAAATTTAGTGGCCGAAAACGTTTGATGTGTATTCTTGACGTTTATTTGCTGGAAATTTTGAAGTTAGGTGTGAGTTACAAATATTATAGTTCCAGTTTATGGTGAGGTTGTATTTATTTTGTATTAATGGCGGCGCCGGCCAAATGCTATAGAAAAGCGGTTCTAGCCCTAACCAGGATAAAAGAAAAACTGAACTTTCTGATTACCTGCCGTAATAGTGGGATCTTTCCCATGACCATCTTCTGTATAAGGTTACCATACGGCTGTGACGCACTTCTACCAAAAGTGCGATTTCTATGCCTTAGAAAAGCAATTAGAAATACCAGACGTCTTATGTACCATAGAAAGTTTTTTATTATTTTTTTTTATTTGAAATACATCAACACTATGAACCAAAGTACTAAACAGTTAAAAATAACCTTGTATTCATGGTGATGAAATGTTTTTAATGATTGATAATCATTTTTTAAAAGCTACTATTATTTTTTTTCTGTATTCATTTTCTTGTTTTTTGAAATGCAAATGTCTATTCAAAATATTATTATGTTTTTAATAAAATATTTGATTATTCATTAAATATTTATCTTCAAATGATCAATCTTTATGATTTAATTATTTTTAAATGTAAAATATGCAGATAAAATGAATAATTTTAAATTTTGTTTTCAGAGTTGTCAGTTTTGTCATAATGGAGATAATGAAGAAATGCTCCTATTATGTGATGGTTGTGACAAAGGATATCATACTTACTGTTTTAAGGTGAGAAATAATTATAAATTTTAATTAATAGATTTTTTTTTTAATTTTGAAATAATTTTTAAAATATTACTAAGATATTAAAAGATGTTGTACTAAAGAATATTATCACTAGATATGAATATGTATACAGTAGAGCATCAATTACCCAACTCAATTGGGGACTGGAGTTGGTCGGATAACCGAAAAATATGAAAAAATACATTATTAGTATAGTATATTAGTATATCTCATGTAATTAGTATATTAGTATATCGCTATTAACCTACTTCACGTTGAATTTTCATCGATGTTAAGCCTAACACAAATTTTTTTAAAATAATAATCGTCACTATTGTATCGTTAAAAATTAGAAAATTAAGCCTCATTTAAATAGTGGCTCCCTTTTATGGTCGAGCCATGCTGCCAGCTAAAACACATAAAAATACTATTAAAGTAGCCAAGACATAGCCAAATATTGTAGTGCCACATCACTAGCGGACATTTGAATTTGCCGACTAGAACGGTCGATTAACCAATGTGACGGTTAATTGGGGATCGGATAATCGATGCTCTACTGTATATATTTTCCTAATCTATAAAACTTGCATTTCAGGAAACATTTGTATCATATAAAATTATCAAACTCTTGTAGTTTTTTAACTTTGAGGATAAACTTTCTATTTTGTTTTGAGTAACTTATTACTAAGGATTCTTGTGATAATAAAATACTATTAATTTTTGTTTTTTAAAAAAGTTGTACATTACAGTTTTTAAATTGTCTACTTGCCATTTTATCAGTATTGCAACATATAATGTTTGATATTTCTCTTAAATAATTTCTATCAAAAATTTTTAAACTAAATAAATTTTATCAATTTCATGTATAAATATATAAAATGGTTGACAGTTGCCTATAAATGTTTACATTTTAATATTGTTACTAATCTTCATTTTGCAGTTTTGTATTACAGTCCATCATTTAATAAACTACTAATTTACTTATCATTTTAATCTTAATATATTAAAAAAATTTGAGCAAAACAATTACTCTCTCTTTTTCAAATTTCTTAATTTATCTATTTCACAATTATTTATTTGATTTTACTAAAAAATTTGGTTTTTTAATTAATAATATATCAAAACATTTTCCATTATCTAAACATCATCATTAATATCCTATTTTGGATTAACATAATTCATTTTTTATTCTCAGAACTTTCTAAATTTTTTAATGATTTTATGTTTGTTTGATTTTGCTGTATTTAAGATATCTCTAAGATTCTTTATTGAATATATTTTTAGTTTTTTTTTATTACAATTCATCTAAATTCTTACATAATATGTACTGTACTTTCTGTACAGTACATATTATCTAATCTTTAATTTAAAAATATCTTAATATTATGTTCTTATCATTAGAAAATGATTATAACATATTTATAATAATCTTACATTGCATATAGAGTTAAATTATACTGTATGTATTGTTGAGTTCTAATATATAAATACAATCAAGTCCACTTAAGAGAGCACTTTCTCATGTTCAATTTTCTCCTCTATGTTTTACATTAGCAGAACTCCTGTTAACAGAGCATCAGATAGTAGAGCAGTCCATTCAAATGAACACCATGATAGTGACATTTTTATTGCAACAGTCTGCATAAGAAAACACTATTCTAAGTAAGATTTTGTTATGTACAGTACTGCTAAGAGACATGATAACAGGAATCTCTACACCAGGGATTGGCAATTCGTGGCCCAAGGGCCGCATGCGTCCTGCCTCGCATAAAATATGAATAAATATATCAATTTCCCAGCTTAAGGAAGTATGCAGCAAAAGTTCAAATGTTATTTTCTACAACTTACGTATGTGAATAGTTTTTTCGCAATGAATTTAGTAAAAATAATACAAGAAACCAGCTAATGAAAACATTGAAACTAATTTAAAACTAGCAGTGACTAATATTTAACCAAATATTTCCAATATATTACATTTACATCAATTCCAAAAGCTAAATTAAGTATACTTATGCTAATTTATAATTGTATATGAATAAATAATTGTGATTTACTGACATTTTATTCCCTCTTTTGTCTTGTATGCAACCCATGTCAGTTCAAAAGTTTTGAAATGCAGCCCTTACATAGGAAAATAATGCCCATCCCTGCTCTACACTATGGTATATGTTGGGTGGAGATTTGGTGAAATATTTTATTGGTCAGTTTCCTAATACATGGATATTTTGTACAGAATCATAATGAATGGGTTTTTATCAGACACAAATGAGAATCAATTATACATTTTAAAAGTATCATAAAATGTGTATGTAAAAACCACAGATTCTTATCTTCTTAGGGCAAGACAAGAACAGATTAGTGACCAGCTTTCACATGACCATACTTGGTATTGTAATTATTTGTTTTTATATGTTGTCCCATTAGAGAGCATTCAGAAATTTTGGAGCAAAGATGTTCACATATTTTCAGTTAGATCACTTCCTGTATTTCTGGGAAGAAGTGAAAATAATATAACTGGTAAATATACTGTATTTACTGATTATTTGATAGAACAATTTTGTAATAATCCAATAAAAATATTATAAGAATGGAAAACAATACGTAATCACAGTAAAAATGGGATAATTAATTTTAACACTTTCAAATGTGTTTTAAATTACATAGAGCTCTTGAGACAATGGAGAGAATTGAATATTATTAACAGCCCCCTGGTGATCATGTTACTTGCAGTAAAGGAGTATAATGCAGTGATTCCAAAGGTACTCTCTTAAGCAGACTTGAGTATATAATGATAAATTTGATTGTATTTAATTTGTTTTTATATATATAATCGTTCTGTTAATCTTATGTTTCATGTATTCATTCACATTCTTAGTTAATACAAAATGCAATTGAAAATATTGAAAAAATAAAATTTTATTTTTTCAAAAGTTTAATGGTTTAATTTCCAAGTAACTTTTAGTAGGACATAGAGCCTTAGACAATTGCTAACAACTGTTTATGAACATCATCATATTCAAAATCAACTTAATTCCACTATAAATAAATTTGATATAATTATAGTTCATACTTATTTTGAGTAGTATAGAATTTAAATTTTATGTTAAGACATCTTATGATTTCATTGTGGCTGTTCATCATAATTGTCCATTTTATAGCATTGTATTTTTACTTTCCCTTGGCTCTGAACTTTTCAAGTCTTTGTCTTCTTTGTTCATGCTTTTCCCTATTGTTGTGATGGGGGTTATATGGACCCCTATGAAGAAGAACCAGTCGAACCAGCTGTGGGAGATTCACAGGACCAGAATTGGTCTGGATATGGTAAGTGAGAGACCCTGTAAGTTTGGAGAGAAGATTGCTAAGAGAGTTTCTAAAAACAGTTTTAGAAGAAAAGAGCAGTTATACAGTGTGAAAATACGTACTTATTTGGAAAATGTGATTCTAAAGAATAAAACCATAAGGAATTGGTATATTGAATTTGGAAGAAAGGGACTATCGTAAGTAGAATGTTTTTAGTACTCTTTGACAGATCAGCAACACAGTGTTTAAATAGAAAAATCTCCAATATTGTAACTTTGTGGTCTCTGGTATTGAAGAAAAAGATCCCGTGTTGCCAACTTACTCTGTTGAAATCTTTATTTTTTTCCAAAGGAAGCTGTTATCTGTTATTTCATTAACTTGTCTTTTTTGTTATTATTATTTCTTCTTACTAACAATTAGCTTAGTTTTAGTGAATAAATATTTAGTTTTTAGTTTAATTTTAGTCTAATTATTGTTGCAATACATCTAGTGTTATTGTGACAATAATTAATAATAATTTTTTTTTTTTTTCTTTTTGGCCAGATGGGTTAGTTGTTTTGTGATAGTGATTAATTATTATCATTGTCTGTAGGGGCACCCATATCTTGTGGTACATGTCCCCCTTTTCATCTAGGTTGCCTTCTTTCATCTAATTTCCAAGGGGCCCCAAATGAGAAAATTTGTCACTTTTAGCCTATTCTGCAAATATAAAAGAAACTAATGAACAATATTTGTCCATTGACCCATGCAACTTTGTCATATGTTTACCAAAATCCCATTCCTTGTTTTCAAGGCCAAGTTAGCCTCGAGTACAATCAGCACCACCTGTGGGAGCACTGATTTGACATTGAATCATAGAGTTTGAAGTTCTTTTGTATAATGTACGATGCCATTTTTTATAGCTTGTACTCCCCTTTTTCATAGTCTGCAGGTGCCACTGATTGTATGTGAATAGATTGTAAGAAATTTGTTAGAATATTGGTTGGAACAATCAAATTGAACTTTTTTAAAATCTCCTAAAGCTGGCATTCGACCACCAATTTTTATATCAACTAGTTTTGATGTTTTTGTTTTGTTAATAAAATTTGTCTTTGTACTACATGAAGTTCATCCAGTTCCGTAATAACCACAACATCATAAAATGCCTTAAAAATTTATTCTTTTTTGTGTACAATTTCCAAAAACTTATTGATATTTGTTTCAACATTGTACAGGGTGGCCCAAATTAAACTTGACATTTCCCAGCTGGCTACATCAAAAACTATTCATCAGAAAGTCATGAAAGTTTGAGAATGTGTTAATGAGATTATGGGAATTTTTTAGATCAAAAACAGTTTCAAAAATCACCATTACACTAGAGGGTGTTTTTCAAGTTGAAATAATTACATATTAGTCCGCAAGATTTCCAGACGTGAATTTTCAAGTGATTTTTGGCTCTGGGGCTATCTCAAAGAATTGGTCTATTATGATCCCATAACATTGCTGTCAGGCCTTAAGCAATATGCATAATATTCCAAGGCATACACTGCATTCAACTGTTGAACATGCTGTTTTACTCTTTCAGATGGTAGCAGACAATGGTGACCATCATGTTTTGAACATGTTTTGTTCACATTAGACAGATAACTTGTGTAACTCATTGTTATGTTCTGTAAAAAGTATATGCTCTCTAGTGGTGGTTTTTGGAACTAACTTTTTTTGCTCTAGACCAGTGATGGGCAAACTTTTTAAAGAGCGGGCCAAAGGAAAAGAAGAAAACTTTAGGCGGGCCAATATAATTGTAACCTAGTGCTGCGTCTGAAAATCTAGGTGGCGCTATAAAAACATGTGCAGGCCGTCCGCTATATTTCTTTTTCTCTCTTTCGGCTACGCTACGCACGAGTGGATGTTCTGTACCGAAGCATGCTTGTAACCGATCGAGCTTTTACTCAATAAGTGTAAAACAAAATTTTGTACATGATTGTAAATAAACTTTCATGGTGAGATATAAAGCTTCGGTTATTTTACATAATAAACGAACACTCAAGTTAAGTGGTGCATCAACCACCACAGCCTGTATTCTTTTTTACTCGTCAGATTAGGAATAATGTCGCACGGGCTGGATAGAACATTTCAGGGGGCCGCATCTGGCCCGTGGGCCGTAGTTTGCCCATCACTGCTCTAGACAAAATTTCCATCATCTCATTAACACATTGCCAAACTTCCATGACTTTTTGATGAATAGTTTTTGCTGCAGCCAGCTGGGAAATGTCAGGTTTAATTTGGGACACACTATATTTCTGATTTTTTGTGAATTAAAGAAGTCCCAGAGATAATTTTATACTTGTTAAATTTTTTTTGTGACTTGTTATCTGTCTTCTTCATGCATACTTTCTATTTTTTGCAGATTAAATTTAATATTCTAATCATAAAAAATATGATTAGCTGTTTTAAAAACTTCTAAAGGAATAATCACATTCTAAACAACAGATTTTTAAATCAAATATTTTGTCTTGACAGATTATCTTCAGGATATATAACTACATTGTAAATGGAAAATGTAACTTTGTGGAAGTATTTTAAAGAGAATATGAAGAATTGTAATCATATATAGCCTGAAGATCTTTCAAATAGACAGAAAATGTTTGATTTTTAAAAAAACTCTAATGTTAAGAGTGTGATTATTTATTTACATATTTTTTACAGTAAATTTTTGTATAATGTGTAATTTTA
>NW_019387405.1:0-11644 GCF_000671375.1 Centruroides sculpturatus | reverse complement strand
GGCGCCTCTAGTGTCGGTTGTCAAATGGTTACGGGACGGACGGAAGGAAGGAAGGACGGACACCTGTTGAATGGGTTATATATATAGATATTAATAATTAGCCAAACTATAGTCTGAATAATGCAGAAATTAATATAATTATTATAAAATACAGTCGACCACCCCATAACGCGGTAGATACATTCCGCTTTATAGAAATTTCACGTTGTAGGAATCCTCAAATACTTGAGCCAATCACAGCCCGGCATGTGTGCAATTTACAGACTACAGCTGTTTGAAAGGTTTTCTTCCATAAAATTAGTCGATTCTAGACTAATTTCACTCAAATTTCCAAAACACGAATAATTTTTTGGGAAAAATCTGTATAAACTATGCTATAAACAAAAAATTGTAGGATTACTTATTGTGTGCACCGTTCGACCATGCCATTCCTTAAGCTTGTTTTCGTCGCGGAGCAGCACATCAAATGGCGGTTGAGTTTTCTGATAAGTTATTTTTTTGCGAAAAATTTGTTGAACTTTGGAGACATCATTAATAGAAATAATTTTTTTGACTGTTGACTGTATTAGACTTACAGTACCTAATTTAGTTCTATATACTGTACAGACAATAGTAAACTCAACTTACCCACCTAAACTCTCCGTAGTATGCAAGTAGTTCAGCTGCTCGTCCACTATTGGTCCAGATTCGACCAATCCTGTCGCGACACGAGTCAGCGATGACGTTTTACCGCATTTTACGAGTCTCTTTTAGCGTCTTTATATGAATACGGTTGCAATTTTTTCACCGTGATATACGAATCCCATTATATGAATCTGCGTTATAGGGAGGTGTACTGTATTTTGGCTTGGTCATTTATGTATATCTATAATATGTTAACAAACAAAATAGAAAAAGCCTTATTTTAATGCTTGAGATGGTGACTTCTAAACTGAACACCATTAATTATTTTGCTTTTGATGGNAGAATTAAAATTGTTAATTTGAATGTTTGAAATATGACACACGATAGGGGCGCCTCTAGTGTCGGTTGTCAAATGGTTACGGGACGGACGGAAGGAAGGAAGGACGGACACCTGTTGAATGGGTTATATATATAGATATTAATAATTAGCCAAACTATAGTCTGAATAATGCAGAAATTAATATAATTATTATAAAATACAGTCGACCACCCCATAACGCGGTAGATACATTCCGCTTTATAGAAATTTCACGTTGTAGGAATCCTCAAATACTTGAGCCAATCACAGCCTGGCATGTGTGCAATTTACAGACTACAGCTGTTTGAAAGGTTTTCTTCCATAAAATTAGTCGATTCTAGACTAATTTCACTCAAATTTCCAAAACACGAATAATTTTTTGGGAAAAATCTGTATAAACTATGCTATAAACAAAAAATTGTAGGATTACTTATTGTGTGCACCGTTCGACCATGCCATTCCTTAAGCTTGTTTTCGTCGCGGAGCAGCACATCAAATGGCGGTTGAGTTTTCTGATAAGTTATTTTTTTGCGAAAAATTTGTTGAACTTTGGAGACATCATTAATAGAAATAATTTTTTTGACTGTTGACTGTATTAGACTTACAGTACCTAATTTAGTTCTATATACTGTACAGACAATAGTAAACTCAACTTACCCACCTAAACTCTCCGTAGTATGCAAGTAGTTCAGCTGCTCGTCCACTATTGGTCCAGATTCGACCAATCCTGTCGCGACACGAGTCAGCGATGACGTTTTACCGCATTTTACGAGTCTCTTTTAGCGTCTTTATATGAATACGGTTGCAATTTTTTCACCGTGATATACGAATCCCATTATATGAATCTGCGTTATAGGGAGGTGTACTGTATTTTGGCTTGGTCATTTATGTATATCTATAATATGTTAACAAACAAAATAGAAAAAGCCTTATTTTAATGCTTGAGATGGTGACTTCTAAACTGAACACCATTAATTATTTTGCTTTTGATGGCTGGCATGGAGGCATGGGATATATGGTGGGCAGATTACAGAGATGTTATTTTCGTTCTCAGAATTTTCCGGGGTATATGTCATCGTGGGTTATCTGCAGGAAATTACAATACCATTATCATTAATCAAAATTTAAAATAAACAAGAAAAGTTACACATTGTATAAATAAAAATTAACTTAAAGAAGCATTTCATATTAATACAAAATTTATTTAAGTGTAGTTAACAAATTAATTAATCTACAGGGAGCAATTGCATGTATTTTTTATTATTAACTTAATGAAGTATCAGATTTGAAAATTTAATGTTAATTTTGAATTTGTCATGTAAAGACAAGTTAATTTTTATTATGTTTTCATTTTAAAGATTTAATCATGAGTGAAGAGTTAGAAGATATACCAAGTGCTGACACTTGCCAGAAACTGTGTGAACAGTTTGCTGAAATAACTGAAACAGATACAATATGGGCTCAAATATATCTTCAAGAAAGAAATTGGAATTTACAAAGTGCAATATCTGACTATTTCGAAAAAAATGCAACTGGTAGTCAAAAAAATATCAAAGTTTTTCAGTTGAGTGATTCAGGTGATTCATCTAAAGTGTGTGTGTTCTCTGCAGAAAATAACAGTCATTCTTCTAATAATGTAAAACATACACTGAAATTCATCACTTGGAACAGTGATGGACTTGATGAAAAAAATCAATTATTGAGAATAAGACGTATCTGTAAGATAATAAAGTGCGAAGATGCTGATATTGTCTTTTTGCAAGAAGTTATTCCAAAAACATTAGATGAAATAGTTAAACATCTACCAGAATATAAATGCATTCCAGGTAACAATGTAGAATATTTTACTGTGACGCTTCTCAAAAAGAATACTGTTTCATATATAGACCATGATATACATGAATATCCAAATACTCGTATGGGTAGAAATTTGCTACAGGTAGATGTTAAAATAGGAAAAATTCCAATAACATTATTTAATACACATTTGGAGAGTACAGGAGAAGCTTCACAAGAGAGAATGCAACAATTAAGAACAGCATTTGATAAAATGTTGGAAGTTTCAAGTGAAAAAGCTGTCATTCTAGCAGGAGATCTTAATCTCAGGGATAAAGAAATGCCACCTCACAGTATTCCTACAGCAATTGAAGATATGTGGGTAATTTGTGGCAGTCGAAAAGAGTGTGCTTACACATGGGATATGACAAGGAATGACAATTTAACATTCAATTCTGGATCCCGCTATAAACCTCGATTCAGATTTGACCGCGTCTATATCAGACAGTCATCGCCATCTACAGTCGAACCAGAATATTTTGGTCTAATTGGCTTGGAAAGGTTGCTTCCACATAGATGTTTTCCAAGTGATCATTGGGGCATCTTAAGTAAATTTCAATATCAAAAATAGATTTTGTTGAATAAGCTACAACAATTTCTGTAGAATTTTCACTCAGTATATTTTGTTACAAAATTTTTTCCATTCTCAAATATTGTGAAAAATTATTGAGTTCATTATTATTATAAAATTCTTTATTTATTTTTTTTAAATAAAATTAAAATGTTACTTTGAAATTAAAAATTTATTGTGTAAATGAATATGATTTCTTAAAGACTTTCTTTAGTCTTTAAGATATCATATTTTTTAGAATCACTTTTAATTATTATTATTATTTTCAGTTTATTTTTCAATCTTGTATATTTTTTAAAAATAGATTTGTATATAATTGCTTTACAGTAATATAAAATATCACACAGGCCAAAGAAAATTAGTGCACAGCACAGCAGCTTCTGTGGAGGGAAAGTCACTTTGATTTTCAGCATCATATAACGAACAGGATTATGAACTTCAACTTTTATGTTATCAAGATTTATAAATGTTTGTTAGCAAATGGCTAATGACTATATGGAAAACATACCAAAAGAGTAGTATTAAACTTTGATACTGTGCAGAATATATATTTTTTTCCAGTTAAAATAAGATTAAAAATTATGAGATTTTTGTTTGTTTTGTAAAAGTAAAGCATGTTTTCAATCTGAAAACCCTATGTGATTATTTTTCAAAATGTTACAATACCAACCTTTGATATAATGATAAAGAAAATTGAACTACTGTTCATTTGAGAACTGCAACAATTCTTCAAATAAATTTTGGCCCAAATTTAATACTTGGGCCAAAATTTCTCATAATACATTGTGTGAAAGTTGAAAACCTTTGCTAACATCATAGTTTTACTATGATGTAGCAATTCTCTTCAATCTGAGAAAAAATTTAATATTTAGCTTTCTTGCCTACTACGATTAATTCAGTTTGACACAGACATACAAAATGGATGCTTCTACATTAGGGTTTTCTCTATTTCCCAGTCTTTTGCTTGACCGGGATTCAGGGATAAAAGATGAAGTGTTTCCTAGGATAGAATTAATTATTTTTAAGACATCTTGAAATCAAATGATATAATTATTTTTCATTTTTTAAAGTAATTTAATACGTTCTGCAACATTCAAAATCATATTAATAATGCTGTGTAAGATATATATTAAAAATTACCTTTGAATTATGTGGAAATTTTCAAAAATAGAAAAAATTTATTAAAGTTTGCTGGAAACAAAAACAACAAAAAAGTGCTTTGAATTGAGTTTAAAATTTAAAAAAAAAAAAAACTTAGATCAAACTTCTAACTTAAAAGGTAACTTTTGTTTTTTAAATAAAACATAATACAAAATATTATTGTAAATTTTATAATAAGATTTTAAAAAGCAAAGATGATCAATACTCTGATCACTCAATTTGATTCTTATTTTAGTAATGAAAAGTCTTGCTACCGAGAATGCCCTTTCCGATTCAATTGATGTGAGTGGAATTCTGTCTTCCTTAAATGCATTAACCCTTTGGTGAACACGCTTTTCAGAAGCTCACGAGAGGGCACATCGCAGCAATTACACCGCATATTTAATATTACTTGATTTAAGTCAATAATTAATTATTGTTTTGAAAATATGAATCAGATATACCAGATAATTAATTTTACAACGTTTTAATGAACAAATTGGTTATAAAATATTTAGATAATAAAAAAAAAAGTTACTTTATATTCATGTGATGTTCACCTTCACACATGGTACATATAATCACTATATTCCAATGCTTTTTGTAAATATTTCTATCCATTTCTGACAAATTGATTTTTTCCTATTGTTTTTGTGTATGCCACAAATAAAACAAATTCTAGGTTTTTGCTGCTACTTTGGATGACTCTTTGTTTCCTTTATATTTTTCAAAAATATAGACTAATATAAATTAAAAAAATTAATTACATATATATAAAAGTATACTGATATTTTAGTTACATGGCAGGGCGTGTAGCAGCAGTTACAACGCAAATGAGGTACAACTTCATTCAAAGACCAGTAACAACTAAACGGTTAGTATAACTGACACAATTTCATAAACATGTTGTATCTTGTATTATGAAGAGAGAATACTATGACGAGCTTCTGCAATAATTAAGTACATAATATTTCTCAACTTGCTTTTCTCAACTTGCTTAAGTACAACGTCAAACAAAACACTTTATCTTTATTTTGTGGCAATTTGCCACGGGCGCGTTCACCAAAGGGTTAAACACACATGTTGTGTTTCTTCGCCTGTAGCCTGGAAGATTTCTAGTTTGTTTTTGAGATCGTAGTACTTCTTTTGCTCTCTAGTATTCTTGATTTCTCTACCTTGGCTGCTTTAATAGAAACATCAAGCTTATAGCCCAATAATTTGGCAGTTCATTTGTCTTTAATAATCAGGTTTATGAAGAAAAACTTCATACTTGCAGACTTCATATGCATTTGTATCCTTGGCCAATTGACACAACCTGGAATTATGTAGTCATTGAAGCTACTGGGCATAGTTAAAAATTAAGACAGCATAAGCACAATTATTCCAGATATAACAGGTTTTGACAAGTAAAGAATTTTCAGAGTCCTGCCACAAATAAACTACATATTAATTATTGACCATTTGTGACATGCCATAACAAGCAAAAATTTAAAAAACTAATAAGAAGGTTTAAAATTAAAAAATACAAATGTATTCTGATAGTTTATGAGTTCAGTAATACCTCAACTTACGCTACCCGGAGTTATGCGATTTTCAAATTCTTTTGTTTGAGCGCCACGCAACTCTTGATTACTCACTCCCCCATACTATTGTTCAGCTTACATGTTTGGACGTGTCATGCTGAATCGACATATAGCTACAATTTGTTTTGTGTTATTTATTTTTGTGTTTGTTACATCTACGGAGACTTGAGAGACTCTACTATGTCATCCAAACGAAGTAGAACTGATTCTTCTGCATCAAACAAGAAAAGAAAAACTTTATCTTTGGAATGTAAAGTTAACATTATTAAAGACTTTGATACAAAAATGAAAATTTGTGAATTGGCAAAGGAATTTGATCTACTGGAATCGACAGTCAGAACAATTATAAAAGGTAAAGAAAAAATTCTCGAAGCTGTGAAAAATGCTCAACCTTTAAATTCAAGCATCATTCGTAAACATCACAGTATTATCGCTGAGACAGAAACAATGTTAAAATTATGGTGTGATGATCAAGTAAATGTGAAAAATTGTATAATAATATAATTTGTTAGACATATATATTATCTAAGATTTTATTAAACAATTTTTCTAAATTATTGTTTTCTTTAGTCTTCAGCCCCAATTAAAAATTATTTGTATGTATTTAAATGCGAAATTATACCTCGACTTATGTGAATTCGACTTACACGGTTATCGCTCGGTCCCACCTATCGCGTAAGTTCGGGGTATTACTGTACTTTCTATTTGCAAAATTTCCTCAACCTTAACACAAAATAAGAAAAAAGTAAATTTTTGAGAAATTTGTGGAATTTCTTGAGTTAAAAAAATAACTGAGATCCCATTTGAGAAACCCTATTCTACATAAGCAAAGGAATATACCATTGATTTGCTTACTTAGCTGCATGTCTCAGAAGTACTCAATTTGTTCCTGAAATTTATTAAAGAGAAAACTTGTAGATGTTTAAAAGAATTCATATTATGATTTAAATAAAATCTAGAATACATTTAGTATAATTATGTTAAAAAACATATTGCATTGCATTCTGAGCATGCATTATTTTTCCTATAAAATGATATATAACCTTTAATAGATCTTTTTACTGCAGCATAATAAAAATAATTGTGTGTATAGAAACAACAAGTACAGTCTGTGTGCAATGAGATTGCCCCTCTAATTTTTCTTTTTAAAAAGTAGTTAAGAATTTTGTCTTGTTCTGGTTTCAATCTTGAAAAATTTGAAACTTGTTTTTGTTGATTCCCTTACTTTAAAAATGAATTGAACTTTAATTAAAAAGAGGGAAAAACAATTAAAAGCAAAGATAGAAATATTGTGTTAAATGTAATAAAGATGTTTGAGGATGAAGCTAGGAATAAATTATACATATTTAGAGTTGATTAAGTGACAAGCAGCTTATGTTACTAGCTTAAATGAAAGAAATATTATAAGGTTTATATCAAGAGGAAAAAAGGAGGATACAATTAATCTAACACCAGGTAAAAAACAAACAGGCCTTTCTCTATAAATGTTTTATCATTGGATAATTTTGATTTTTGTATTATTAGACATCTTGTGCATGACTGCATTAAAAACTATGAAATTTCCTACCATTACTCAATTACTACCAGTAACAACAACTGTTAAAACAACAATATGAATGTTGTTGTTTTAACAATTCATCCTATTCTATTTGGAGAAAATACAAGAGTAAGATTGAAATATTAATAGAAAACAAATTCTGGGATAAAGATATAATTTTGAAAGAACATGTTGTTTTACTAATTGTTATATCTGAAGGCAATGACAGTGGCTACAATTTAAGTGGAATTGAATTACTTTGTTTATTTTTTAATAATAATATAACTAAACTTATTTTAAAGTAGTAGTAATTATTATTATAAAACATATACAATAAACAATCGCAAACCAAAATCTTTTTTAACCAGTAATTAACTTAAACTTAACTTCTGAATTTTTTTGGCCTTCACCAAGGCCTGCTTCAGGTAGTGAACTAAACTGACTTCCAAATTGGACCATTAGAATGAGAATGTTCAACTTTAAACTCTGTATATATCAAATTCACATGGCTGATTGACTTTGTTCAAATTTCTTGAACAAGTATTTCCACGCATGCGCCATCGTCTCTCAGTTGCCTTTCAAGTTTGCTTTATAAATTTCCAAGGCCTCCAAGTGACGAATATGGTCTGTTTGAAGGGCCTGCCTTTCAAGACTGTGAGATGGTAGCACATGCGTGGAAATACCTGTTTGAGAAATTCGAACAAAGTCAATCAGCCGCGTGAATTTGATATATACAAAGTTTAAAGTCAAACAACAACATTCTAACAGTCCAATTTGGAAGTCAGTTTTAGTTCATTACCTGAAGCAGGCCTTGGTGAAGGCCGAAAATGTTTGGAAGTTACGTTTAAGTTCAATTACTGGTTAAAAAAGGTTTTGGTTTGTGATTGTTTATTTTTCACTCCAGTTTTTTGAGAAGACGACTGTTATTACAGATATATGATAAATTGGATTTTAAATATACTGATTTTATTTAAATAACAACTGTCCTTGAATAGTTGTCACAAATACAGATAAAACTGGTAACTCATTTTTCATTCAAATCATTTTTTTTAAATTTAACTTTCCTGTAAAGAGGAATCTAACTGCTATTGTGGGTTCAGCTACTTTCTGATGTCAAAAACGACCTCCAAAAGTTTTTAAATTCATATATTTTATTTTATATAAATTTAATTAATTAGGGGGATCGGAAATCGTAATAAAATTTTTAATTTTTAAAAAATATTTAAAAATATAGGCCTAGTTAGTATTCATCCTACTTTAAACCCTTATCCTCCCGAGACGTCTATGAGAATGCCCCGGGAAATCCGACTCCAGCTGTTCTCAAGGTCATCCAGCTGTGTAAACAATGACTCATCGGTGTTAAATTTCGCAGAAAGGCGAGACAAAGAAGCTTAAACTTCGAAGCTTTTTCTTAAAATAAACGCATTTCTTTCGTTTTTTTTCAGTTTTAAGTATTTTTTATGCTTAATTACATTATAATTAAAAAACAGGTGGTCGTTAAGGCGTTAAATTGAGGCCAACTTTACATAAAAGTCTTCCCGGGAGCCATCCTTCTTGGCAGATCGCTCACGTGTCTCATTGCCATAGCCAAATAAACCAAACCAATTCTAATAAATTTTCTATAAACATATTTACGAGGACATGCTTTAACTACCACAAAACCTGGACATCCTGCCTCCTCCCCTGATTTCATCTTCCATTAGTAACTCATAAACCCATTGCCTCAAACTTCTTTCGCTGATACTGCTTATGATGTTCTAACGTTCAGCCAAATTAATGTACTGTTTACAATTTAAAGAATTTTAAAAATGTGTTAGGTTGGTCACTCTGTGTGATTAAATCCTTACATAAGATAACCTCGCTATTGTGGGGGCTTGGGGGCCGTCAAAAATCGAGTTCTGAGAGTATTGGGTAGAATCCTACCACCAGGTGTGTATTATTGGACACACCTTTGTATTACGGAAAATGAACCTCTGTAGATTTAACTCTTAGGTATTAAATAACAATTTCTTCGTATTTATTTTTAGATATGGTGGTATTGTGACATGTGAAGTGTAACAAACATGAGCGATCAGGGAAATTAATAACATTAACAATTAAAAAAATAAAACGCTGCGACTTGCTCCCTGTTTTCATATCACTTGTATTCTTTGTCCATGTGCAATAAAGTCTGAAGCTTATTCGCTTGTGAGCACATGGTACGTAAAATACATGAAAAATAATGTGAAGAAATAAAAGTTTTTTTTTCTGAACATTCTATTGCAGGGATTTTTGAAGATGTTGAGGAAATGAAAAAAAATTGTAGGGACAGAATTTGGTTGTAAATATCAATATCTTCTACCATTATTATAACTGAAGCATGCTTCAAAGTGAGATGAACAAATTCTACTATTATTGTTTGGTTTCCAACGATCGCATGACATTAGTATAAGCCATTTTATTAGACATAGAAAAGTATAGTGTGAGCAAAATTAATAATTATAAGTTACTTGTGAAATGGAATTCCTGAACCTTTCTTGTAACTTGGTACAATTGATAGCAGCATAAAAATGTGGAATAATTATTTTTTACGGTATGCTTCGCTTTCTACCCTGAAACTGTCATGGCTTCCAAAAGTGGCGCCGTTAACACTGCTACTGGCACTCTGTGTTATTCTTCTCGTTGCTTGATCATATGTCGGGTCCTATTCCTCATCACCTGGCCAAGAAGGGCACGACATATCCATTGTGGGCTTGGGTAAACCCATGTTTTGTGAAAAAAGAAAATATAAAATTGTCAAATAAAATCTGCATATTCTTTATTTAAAAGTCAAAAGACCGATCACTTTGATTTAAATTTGTCAATTAAATATTTAAAAAACCTATTAAAAACTCCAACCACAAATTGTCAGAAAAATCCCGAAGATAATTTAAAAAAATAATATGAGATCTCAGGAAGGATACCCTAGACGACTTATTAAGCATAATATTTCGAAAAGTTGCAATACACTACACCTGGACGCGACCATCTCTACCACCGAAAGAAACTCTATTCTTCAGGCTATCAAATATGGCATCAACAAACATAAATATTTAACAATCTGCACCGATTTAATGAACGTCTCCTTATGGATACGGCCAACCATAATTTCTCAGCTAAGACCGCATATCTCAAAACTAATCGTCTTCATATGGATTTCACGCAGTGGCGTACCGTAGTGGGGGCGGCAAAATTTCATAATAAATAATAATAATATCTTGTAAAAATTTAAAACATCCTTATTTATAGTTCCATTGCGCCTACGATAGTGCTATCGTCCGGACAGTCCGGGAATCGGCTCGCCGTCCGGGTGAACTAGTAATGTTTTCATCCGAGAAAATCCTGCTAAACCTGTTAACCTTTTATTTTTTTTTTTATTTTTTTCGCTTGTACGATTCATTCGCGCTCATATACACCACTAATATCCAATAGAACTATTTTAAACAGGTCGCTGCACTACCGCCGAATTTTTCATTGCTTGTTCTGTGACAAAACTGAATTTTGATCTTTTAAATTGAAATACCTAAATAAGGGGGCCGAAATTTTTCTCTGCCCCGGGCGGCTGACACCCACGGTACTCCACTGATTCCACGCAACAAAGATGTATGCATCAATGATCTGGTTGAGAAGGTAGCCAAAACTATACCGACAACTAAGCATACCACCGAAATCATCATCTCAGATCTCGTAAAAGTTATCAAAACAGAGGACAAGCAGATGGGTGAGCAGTAAAAGTAATTTTATAAGTTACATAACTCGAAACTCTACCAGGATCTAATCCGGACGGCTTGAAAAGCTCCGAGAATTTTTTGGGGATGGGTCCGGATAAGTCGGACGGAACCACCACCTGACGTGGGATAATCCACCGTCTATCCCGAGTTTCATTGCGGGGGTGGTCGAACGTATAATTGGCCTGCTAAAAAAACCCTCTTAGTGTCCACATGGCAAAGAAAGTTAATATATATATATATATATAT
>NW_019387404.1:0-12736 GCF_000671375.1 Centruroides sculpturatus | reverse complement strand
ATTTATCTTAGGCTGATATTGGATTTTATTCTCGTTTTCAACAGTTATCATAGTTCAATAATGTAAATATTTTGAAATAATTTTTGTTATAGGTTTTTTTCTTTCATTTTGTCATTATTTCTAAAAGTGATACAGTATTTAGATATTTTTCTTTGATTCTAATAAATATGATGATGATAGATGTTATAGTTTTCTAAAAAAGCAAATTCCAAAAAAGCTTTCTTACCTTGTAAAATCTGTTGTTAGGATTAAAGAAAATATTGTCTTAACTTACACATGGTCTAAATAAAAATACTTGAACAGTGTTGAAAATGAAGAAACTAATTTTAAAGAAAGCAACAAATTTCATTAAAACGAAGATACTAATTTATAAAGTAAAAAAAAAATTTATATTAAAAAGAATAATTTTAATCATATTAAATGGTTTGTAGTTTGGTATATCAATGTGTATTTTCATTTATTTTTAATAATAAATATATTCAATATTTTTAATAATGTGTAAAGTTAAAATATTTTTTCAGAATTTAAATTGTTAATTGTTTTCATTTGTAAGATTCTTAAATTTTCATTACTTATTTATTCCCTTGCATTATGTGTTGTGTTATTTCCTTGTGTTGTATTTTGTTCATGATGATCATATTCCATGTAAAATTTTAATTCCATTTCTAGTGACTATTTTCATTATTTAAAATTCGGTTTTCATGATACTTATGATATATTACTTCAATCTTTATTAAAAGGGAAATTGCTTTAGTATTTCCTGCAATGTATATATAATATTTTTATAGTTATAAGTTTTGATTAGATTTCATTTGCAACCAATATCTCAGGAAACCAATATTCTTATTTGTACTTTTGTTTTCATAACTTTTAAATCTTGATAAAAACTAAAATTTAATGTGATTAGTATGAGAGTAATTCAATAAGTAAGTCACAAACTGGTTTAAAGAGAAAAATAGATAGTAATTTTTGGTAATATATACATTTGCTTTTTGATGCTTGTATAAATGTTAAAAACTACTTGTTAAACACTTGTCCCATTGTTTAACAAGTTTCTGAAATCCTTCAGCATAGAAATCTTTAGACTGATGTCTGTACCAGTGTTTGACCTCATTCTCTATGTTTTCATTGCTTCAGAAATGCTGTCCATCAAGATGAGGAATCCAAACAGATGAAAGTCAATGGATGCCAAGTTTGGAATGTAAGCTGGGTGTCTGATAATTGTCCATGCTAATTTTTAAATGATAGCAAGGGTATTGTGCTGGCATTGCCTTGCAGAAGCATTATTTTTTCTGTCAGCAATTTGGGCCATTTCTTGCAAATTGTATCATACAGATCACAAGCACTGAAGAGTAGATGATACTGTAGAAATTTTCACACTTCTTGTTAACTTCATTAGGACTTCATAGTCCCAAAACGTAGTCAAAATGACTATTTGTGGAAGGTGTGACCTTGAACTTTTGGCTACAGGTTAGCTTTTGTTCCGCATCACTGGCTGAAAGTGGCCAAAACATTGTGCCTCCTTCTGCATTGTAATGTGCCAAAGTTTTTAGGCAGACACCCATGCAATCCTGTTTCGTTTTTGGGATAAGCTCTCTAGGATCCCATCTCACGCACACCTTTCAATAGTGCAACTGATCATACACAATTGTGTGCGCCAATGCAACAAAATATTCAGTATCTTCTGCATGTACCCAATTGTTACTCATATATTTCACCATATCATTTTTTATTTCACTTTTGACTTTGTCTAGTTGATATGAAAACAGGATTTTCCAGCTCTCCATCAACCAAGAGTAACCTTTATGGAATTAGTCAATATATAGTTTTGCAATATAAGCAGTCATTTCCATAAATCGGAAGCATTTTAACACAAATGAATGTCCTTTGCTGCGAGCCCTTTAACCCACAGAGAATGAATCTCAGCCTGTCATTCATCTAATATACTGTCCAAAAATATGCCCACCATATTTGCAAAATGCTCAAAACAAGGAGAGATTGTGGTTGCATAACATGTCTGTTTTGCAATCACATCAAAGCTAATAACTGCCAGCATCTATTGGCAAGCATTTTATTGTTTTTATACATCAAGGACAAATATAAAAGATTCACATTGTTACTTACTTATTGAATCACCTTCTTAATATAAAAATTATCAAAGAATGTTAAGCAAAAACTCAAGAATAATCTATTGAAATTTTTAAAAATGTCAGTTTTTACAAGATTAAGAAAATCTGAGGTAATATAAAGAAATCTATTAAATTGATAATTAAGAGTTCATATTGTGTAGATTCATAATCTTCATATAAGAAGTAATTATTTAAATATGTGTAAATTGATATACGACAGAAATATGAGAAATATTTATAAACTAGTTTAAAGCTCACAATAAATATATTTAAAATAATTATTGTTTAAATTTGATAATATAATAATGTTTTAATAAAAATTTTAGTTTGATGATGATAAATTATCCTGTTTTAGATTACTTCTAACAGATTTAAAATTAGGCAATTACAGTAGAGCCTCGAAAACTCGGCCACACCCTGGCAGGGCAAAAAAATCCTTAGTTAATTAATTTTCATTATAGACAGCTTTATAAAAGTATAAAAGCTCTCGTAAAGTATTTTTCTGAGGTCTGTTTTATCAGGTAAATTACTGTACACAGTGTATTCATTAATTTTCATTTTCATGTAGTAAAGGCTCTATGCCTTCATAAAAGACCTACTTTTCCTTTGTTTAAGGGCATTTGGGCAGTTTATTCTCTATTGTATTCTCAAGTAAACAATACATACAAGTACAGTACAGTATTTTCTGAGGAAACACGCATACTTATCCTTTTTTAACCCCATTCCCGATAACCCGGCATTTTCACAAACTCGGCCACCCTTCGGTCCACATTAGGCCGAGTTTTCGAGGTTCTACTGTATNGAGAAATTTAATGTTAAAATAAAAAATCTGATTAATCTGTGAATTATATTAGTTTAATCACTTTTAATTTAAAATTGTATATTAGTGAGGTTGCGGCTGATGTTTTCATCTCTAAAATGTGAATGTCGGCAGCGACCTCGCTATTAACTTACAGTAATAATAGAGGAGGATAATTTGGAAAATTTTATGAAAGTTTAGTATCAGAATGCTAACAGTGTTATGAATAAGATTAAAAAATACTCTTAATGTATATCTAATTATTATTGCTCTTATGTGTTACAACTATCTTTATTGATTTTTAAACAAATACTAAAATGAATATGTAATTTATTAAGTCTGTGATCAAAATTTATTCAAATTGATACCGATATATTCTTTATATTATTTTCTATTAGAATAAAGTTCTGGTTCATTAATCCTTCCAATTGCTTTACGTCAAAATAAAGCAAATAGTAAAATTAGTCATGGAAAAAATATAAACAATTATCATACAATCCACGTGACTTGGCTTGCATTTTTTTTACACAAGGTATTGAAAATTTGATACGAGCCAATTTTGCATTGTCAAAACATTTTTATCATGTATAGAATGACTGGAATATTTTGGCAATTGAAATGGCATTAAAGTTTCTAAATTATTACAAATATTTGAAATAATAATTTTAAATACTTGTAATATTAAAAGAAATCTAATTACAGCTCATATGATTCTTAGATTTCTTAATTATTCAGTCATAAAAGACTTTTTTAATAGAAAAAATGTTATATCTAGTCAGAATGATCCATCAGTCCATCAATGGTTATTCCAAGATTGATGTAAGATGGAATTCTTTTTTATTATAAATAAAAATATAATTCTCTTACAAAAATATGCAGAATATTTTCTATGGTAAAACACTATAAAATGTTTTCCATGTGTTAAATAGCTTTTATTACAAATTACTTAAAATCAACAAATGTAAGGAAAACCCACAAATATATTGTTTTGGAGATATACACGTACGATAAGCTCATTACAAATCAACATTCAAAACTTAAATTGTAATTTAAAACTAGTCTTTAGCTATGACTTAAGCTCAGTGTTTCAAATACTCAATAGTAATTAATAATAGATGGTCACAAATCTAAAAAGGCAAGACTAGATAATAAACTATTTAGACTAAACTTTATTTCTCAGTTAACAGAAATCCTATTGAGAATAAGATCCAATATTGTGATCTTATAGTTAATTTATTATATCATTTATTACATGCTTAATGTTGTCGATAGCTTCTTAGAAACTGCGACATTAAGCAAAATCAATTTTATTACAGGCTATATAATAATTAATTGGATTACATTTGCAAACTTCAGCATTTATTTTTCACTTCTTAAAATCAGTTTTGTCATTTATAAAGGAAATTCAATGAAATAATTGTAAATGGTTACAAATGTATTTGTATATTTCGTTGATGATACAATGAAATATTAAGTGAAGACTAGCCATGGTTCAAAAAACATTTAATAATTATATAATTAAAAGTTTAAGTTGTTTCCAGTAAATTATTACTAATAAAAGGACTATCCGGTATATTACTTCTAGTTTCTTAAATGTGATTAACGAGTGTTGCACACCATCCAATTTTGCTCATGTCCAGATACTAGTTTTTATGTATATTGTAAGTAAAGATGTGATTCTAGAATAAAAGCTTTGAAGTTTTCAAATGTTTTAGAATAATTAGTATAATTATTTTCTTAATATATTGTAGAATTTATTGTTATACTAAAAAATGTTTAATAATTTTTTTTTCTAAATAAACGTAATAATTACTTCAAATGTATTTTTTATCTTTTACAAAATTGAGTCCAAAGAGAAAATGTTTATTTAGTAGTCATTGTGTGAATAAATAATTGTTTGTATGACATCACAGTTTAGAAATAATGAATGTAAAAGATGAATATTTTTAAAAAAGTAGAAATATTGAACATATCTGACATTAAACCAATGTATTTAGAAGATTTTGTGTTAAATTTGTATAAAATTTTTTTTTTTTTTGAAAAGTGTAAATGTTTGTTTTCCACAATAAAATACTACTTTTGTGAATTCTTGTGTATTTAAAATAGTTTGTTTTCCATGAATTATGGTTAAATATGGCATAATTCCATAAAAATTGTTTTGTACACACACACAGGTCTCTCTCACTCATTACTTCTGTTTAAACATGTCACATTAGACTTATAGAAAAATAAAATATTCAATGTTTTTGACTGCAGTACCTTATCTGAAAATACAAAATCTCAAAAATGTCAGATACAATGAAGTGCCAGAATTAAATTGCTGTTTCATAGCAAATGACAGGATGTTTCTTAAATTGATGTGCAGATGCTGTCTATTTTCAGAGATTTTTATTATTAATCTGCTTTGCACTTTATGCAATGAAAACATGTCAGGGTTAGACCACCAAGGACAATTGACTAGAATCCCTAGTTTGTAATGTGTGTTTATTGCAAAGTGTAAAGTATCAAAAAATGTAATACTAAAATTCATCACTGGAAATATCATACCAAATTTGGTTGCATTTATAGTCAAATCTTTAGATGGCATTGAATAGGGGTACTTTACTTACAACAATCTGGTGTATTATATTATTTTTTATTTCTTACTTAACCAAACAGAAATGCTTGAAGTATTAAGTGCATGTTCTTCAAATGATTTGATTGATGAGCAAAGACATCCCATTTGAATTTCCAACAGCATATATATATACTAGTTCTCGGTTGTGGGAGTTCGCAAGGATCACATTTGAGAATTTTTAGTATTGAACAGTTAACACAAATTCTTGGGAATGAACTTCTTAAAATCAAATTGGGAATATAAAACTAATTTTACTATATAAAGGAAAATAACTATGACATTTCTGATATATATGGATGTCTGATAAGTCAATATACAACAGCTAGTATTAATTCAAAATATTATTATTTAACCAAACGTCCACCTTATTTACTGGTACATGCATTATTTTTCTACATAATTGCTGCCATTGTCCAAACACTTAAGTCTGGGTACCAGCTTTGCATCCCAGTTGTAGAATTCTACCACTTGCACCAGAACTATATTTCAACTTCATTGTGGAAGTGTTGTCCTGCAAGATGTTTCTTCATATAAACAAGTGGAAGTTGCTGGGAGCAAGGACAAATCAACTGTTGTCAATGTATGCACTTGTCTATAAAGTAAATATACATAGTGTTTATGGCCTCATAATCCAATGGTACTAAAAACCTGTTCAAAATAGAAACCTGCCAAAACAGAAAAAGTTTGGTATGATGTGATTCTGGCTTATACAGGTTTTACTGTATTTAGGAAAGTTTGGTCTTGTGTGTATCATCATGCAAATTTGGAAAACACATGAGGTTTTAAGCTAGGAAACCTGAAACAAAAACAGTGCATTTAAAAAATTTTGATGATGACATTTTCATTCCCTAATTGCTGATTTTTTAAATGAGTTAGAGAATAGACTTTGATGATGATAATGTCACTATTAACTTTTCCTTTAACTTAATAATACTGTCATCAGTTGAATTGCAGCTGAATAGAACAAATACTACTAAAAGATAACAATTGTCGTATATTTATAATTTAGGCCTGCCATATATGAAATATTATTTGTACTGAAAATTTTATTGGTAATTACATTAAGTATTTTAGCCACTATTTGATCTCTCTTCTTTATGCTTCATAAACTAGAATTATATTTAATTATTAGGCAGTTGAGACATGATGTATATGAATTTTAATGTAATCAATCAATCAATCTTACTTATATATTTTACAGGACTATTTTTTAAAAAATCATTACAGACTTATGTACAGAATAAAACTAACATCAGAATAATGCTGATGTCCAATTAACATTCATTTTCATAATCTGATGTTATAAAATAATTTACAGTCACTGCAAATATTTTTTGAACAAATTTCATCCATTCACTTCTTGCGTTTTTTGGCAGAAGGACGTTCAAATAATTGTTTCATTCCACCAGCTTGTTGCATGCTAAATTTTGTATTCTGTGTTGTCTCTATTACCCACGGGGAATCAAAGAGAGTGGTGTCTTGATCGGCCAAATGTGTATATTTTGTACGACCAGAACGCCCAAAGTTTTTGACCTAAAATATTTCATTAAATTAAAGAAAATTTTTATAAAATGTGTATTTAAATTAATTTCATTTTATATTAAAGTATTAATATATGCATTTACCTGCATAACTTTTGGCAAGATTGTCTTGTTAAAATGATCTTCCAATGTTGGAGCAGAAAAATCTCTCTTGAATATATTTTCCTCCTCATCCTGTAAAAAACAAAAATGTATATTTATTCAAAAACTGAAATAGTATTAATGAAAAGTTTATATTGCATAATGATTAAGTCTATGTAATGTCAGGAAATATTAATTAAAAGTCAAAAGATAACTTTCACCCAAAAATTTTACGTAGATAGATAATCAGGGTTCTTCTGTATATATTAATCCATTTTGCAGAACTGAAAATCAGATAAAATGAACAGCCATGGCCATTTTGAATTAAAAATTACAAATATAAAAGATGGTATCACTAAGGTGTTAATTGCTGTTATACATGATTTATGACTTTTTTGTATCATTTATTATACAGCTAATTAATACAATGGCTTTAAGAATAAAAATGTGTATATTTGTAATTACATTTTAATATGAGTGGTGTGTCTTGCATGGAGTTAAACAATAACATGTAGCAGAAACAAACTGCTTTGTAAAACATTTTTAAAAAAAAATCTTGCTGAAAAAGGAGTTTTATTCGTAATGGTTTCTCTTACTATTACAAATAACTCTTTTTAAAAAAAATATTGTTGAAGTTCTAGCAAAATATTGAATCTTTTTTCATGGACAGTCTTGTTCCAGATGTTCCTTTGCAATTGGTATGAAAAAATATCCTCTTGGTGCCCACAAAAAGTAAAAAAAAAGGAAGGAGTCTTAAAAAGGTCATTTCAGTCACTCAAGATTAATAGTAGTACAGTATATATACACTCAGCAATTTCACAAAAGTTTTTGTAAATTATAAACAGTGTATTCACTTCTGCATTTTCCAAGGTAAATCTCAGTTAATTAGGGTTCTATTGTATATATAAAAATTACACGAATAAAACTAATTGAGGAAGAAAGGAAAACAAACAAAAAAAATTTTGGTAAGACTGTATAACAGAGACGGAAAGAAAAGTAAACAGCATACATAAGAAATTTATTTTCAAAAATTTGACAGATAATGGAGCCCAAAAATCTTCCAATAATGATGATAAATGAGAAAACCAAATCATGCTGTTTTTCCCTAAGATTCATTGTATTTTTATAATTCTACAACAGAAAAAACAAACTAATACTTTAAAATGAATAACTGTGTAATCATTACAAAGTTTTAATATTGGGAATTTAAGTGTTAGTTTTCAAACATATCATCTGAGACAAATTAATGTACACCATTCATTCATTTCTGTATACTACTATAAAAAAATAAAATTTTTCTATGACTGTTTAGAAAATAGTAATTGAATAATACAACAGTTATATAATTCCTAAAAATAAATCATATTTCAATTTGTGTGGAAATTAAATTCTTAAATAAAAGTTCCTCTTACCATGAAAAAGGCACCACGATGATAATATTTTTGTAAAAATTTATATTTTCCTTTTGCAGCTTTATTTGTAATTGTTCTTGGATTGTTTCTCTGTTCAGATCTTCTTTCTTCTTCTGTTAAGTTATGGATCCTTTCAACTTCCATTCTTTCTTTCTCATATCTGAAATAAATATTGAAGTACATATTCAAATTATTATAATTTTAACCAGACAAAATTTTAAATTGTGAAGTTTTTAAAAATAATAGTTATGTTTAAAATATTAACAGACTCTTTTTTGAATGGTTCTTTCAAAATATTTAAGTTCATTGATAATTAAATAATTGAAGTTTAACTATAGTAAAAAAATCACACTTTTACATTGTCATGTATATATACAATACATTTGGTTTTCATCAATATCTATTAGGTTGATCAAAAAATAATAGAAGATATTTTACAACAAAAAATCAATAACCTTTTACTGTTTATTTTCTTGTAAAGTAAATTTTTATTACACTACCCATCAAGTTCTTTTTCATTACAAAGGATCTGCTTTTGATTCCATAAATACAGCACTGTCTCACCACAGAGGATTTCCTTCCTCTACCTGGTCTATTTTCCAGGTTGAAGTTGTTTGCTTGAAACTTCTTAAACCACTTTTGTATTGTTTTAGTTGCAATAGCTACATTGTATCTTGTGAGTTTCAAGAAGTTAATAGTGACATCTTTACATGTGATTTTCTCCATTGTATAGATGTATACTTCAGTTTTTACCATTTGTAGTCTAAGGGTCTTACCAGATGATGATAGTAAATTTTTTATTATGCTAATAATTTGCTTACAAAGCAAATTATGATAAGATGTTTTATAAAACCCAACATAATTAGGTTGATTGGAACTAATTAACATGCTTATTTCACACTTATAATATTCCTGGAATTATTATAAAATTTAAATTCATTGCCTTTTTTGAGAGCTGAAAACTTTGTTTTCAATATTTGTATGTTTTTAACATTATTAATTGAATCATTTTAATCAATTTGATAGATCCCAAATATCAGCACTTCAGATCCATTATTTGTTATTCAGATCCATTATTTTCCACCTTTCATATTGATAAAAAAAATTTAAAAACTAACCTTTCTTTTTCTTCCTTATCTCTCTTAATGCGCTTTAATTCTCTAAGTTTCCAAGATTCGTAAGCGGCTTCATCGTTTTCATCATCAGTAACAACCAAATCTGCAGCTTGATGCAATCCTAATTCTTCAGCAGCTTCTTTTTTGTTTTCTTCTTCAATTATCTAAAGTTATCATAAAAGTTCATAAATTTCAAATATTAACTTTAAAAATTAATTCACTATTAAATTTAAATCATTTGTCACTTTTATAAGTTAAATCAACTAAAACACAAGTAGCCTTCATTAATAGGAAGGTTCACATTAAAAATACACTTTGTTTAAATTAAGACACTAAACATGGCCTCAGTTCTTGTTTTGGGGGTATTGTATGTTTTATACATATATGTGAATATCATCTGCTGTAACTTTGAGAAGTGTCTATTACAATTGAAGATATTTTCCTTTTATTATTCCTTCAGTATTCCAGGAATAGTTCTTATCACTTACAGTGATGTGAATACTGATTAAAAATTTAAATGTATTAATGATTAAAAATTAAATCAGTAATCAGTATTCATATGTTGATTACTGATTTATTTATACAAAAATTAAGGAAAACATTATCTATATATATATATATAAAAATGAATGTATGTGTGTGTCTGTCCTTCATGCATTACCACACCGTTTATCTGATTGCCGTGAAACTTTGGGAAGTTGTTTAATATACTCCCGCAAAGGTTTCTGGCATAGCACATTTATCCTACGATAGATGGCGCGAGTGTATACAAGCATTTTACTGTGTTCGATCGATTTTAAATTGTGAAGACCATTTCTCCCCTCCAAAAATATCTCTATATATGCATTTGTTATTTACGATATTTGTAATAATTTTTGTTTAATCACTTTATTTCAACTTTTTTTTTTTGCTAATTATGTATTTGCTCGAACTTTGTTAAAACCTTAACCGTATCCTGAACAACAACCAAAGTTGTAGAAGGAAATTTGCCTATTTTACCAATCTAGGGATCCCCCCTTTTCCAAATTTTAATATCGACTCAAAATAATTTAAAAAGACAAATTACAATAAAATGGTTTATCCAACTATCAGAAATTTCACAACATGCAAGGAAGAGAGGAAGGAGCAATTAAATAATCAAAATTATAAAGGATTAAAAAATATATATATAAATGGGGAATATCGCACTTCTAACAATCTCTACGAGTATGTGGGCTAAATTTAAAGAATCCGTGCTTCTCGCATGTACAAGTGTATGTGGCCAGCTCATGCGTCAGAAAACCTTCTGATTTTTCGTGTACGCACCAGACGGAAAAACAAAAAATATCGTGTATCCACAAGCACTCCAATAAATAAATAGAATTGAAACGACACTTTGAAATGTTTTCCCAATGAAAATGAATAATAATAATAAGTTTCAATAAAAATGATAAAATGTAAATTTAATTTTATCATAACGAGTCTGCTTGAATTTCGTTTCTTCTGAGATCGCAGCAATGCACAACGGGTAAGCTAGTTAGTTATATATTTCAAAAGCAGAATGTCAGTTCTGTCACAAACTGTTTCACATGGGCTGCAAGATATCAACTGTTCTGATGATTAAATTCAATAATTTTATATGTATAGATCCACGGTTCCCAATTAGTGGTATGCATACCCCTGGGGGTAAGCGAAATTGCATGAAGGGGTATGTGCGGCAATCTAAAATCGGTCGATTTAAAATTTAAATGCATGAGATGAAGCAATCAAAAAAATAATGGATGGATGATCAAAAATTTGGCAATTTACAACATGATGTTGAATGCACAAATTCATTTATTTATAACTAAAAACATTCTCGAAATTTCATCAAAAAAATGCATTTGTGACAATACCTAAATGAAATTCTTACGCAAGAAACAAAAATTGTACAATTAACACAATTTGTTTTTGCGAAATTAATTTTGAAAACTTTTGTCACTGTTGTTTCTTGCGCGCAACAACGTGACTTCTCGCAGAGTATAATGAAACTTCACTGAGTTTAATAATCAGTTGCAACATTTTGCTTATAAATCAGGCTAGAATTTATCATGTTAATGAAGCAACAATAAAATATTTACTATCATTTTGCACAACATATGTCTGCGAGAGCGGATTTTCGGGCATGACAAAGGTGAAAACTAAACATTGTCACTGACTTCAACTTGAACACGACTCGAGACTGAAGCTGACCAGAAAGCAACCAGATTTTACAAAGTTGTGCAAAGAAAATCGTGCACATTTGTCACATTAAAATTAAATAATCTTATGTTATTTTCATTATTATTAGAATTGTATTTTAAAGGTAATAAATGTAAAAAAAACTTATTATATTTATCACTAGCTGTCTACCCACAGCTCCGCCTGCATTATATCGAATTTTCTCGTGGGAGTAAGATATTTTCTTGCAGTAAAATGTAGCCTATGTCCATCTCCAACATGTAAGCTATCTCTGTGCCAAATTTTATTGAAACCTGTTCAGCAGTTTAGACATGAAAAGGTGACAGACAGACAGAATTACCTTCAAATTTATAATATTAGTATGGATTAATATGAATTTCTGCTATATGGGGTACGCGAGTTTGAGCTCTTTCTTGAAGTGGTACGCAGAAAAAACTAATTGGGAACCACTAGTATAGATGATTTTAAAAAAGATATTTTACAAAGTACTATTTTAGACAGTTTGGGTCAATTTAATTAATTTAAACCTAACTAACTTTTAAATAGTAAATTAAATAATTTTTAGCATAGTGTACATATTCATTTATATTAAGTGGGAAAATGCAGATTCTGTCACAAAAGATCATAGGAATTAATAATTCTTGTTGCACAATGTGTAAAATTGTACAATCTGACTTAACCCTTTGCCACCGCCATCTTGTTTACGTTAATTTTGTCAACTGTCCAAAGGCAATATTATTTTAAAAATTCACCAAAAATCAAGTTATCATTATATTCGTATGAAAAAAATTACGTACATTTATTAATATCTTTAGTTTGAAATACGATATTTTTCAATACATT
>NW_019387403.1:0-11286 GCF_000671375.1 Centruroides sculpturatus | reverse complement strand
TATTTAAAATTTTAACTAATATAGGTAATGTAATAATTTTTGAACAAATTAGTGAATATTTAAAGATGATGTTTACATATTTGTATTGATATATAAATAATGAATGAAGAATTCCTAAAAACTTAATGTTTTATTTTTAAAACAAATATTTTATTAAATACATTTAAATTAATTGTAATCTATACGTAAAAGCAATCGTAAATTGCAAAAATAAGGTATTCAAATTTACAGTCGATGATTCGCTATCGATTGAGAAACCATCGAAATTCTCGCTACGGACAGACATGTTCAAACTTTACACGAACAATTAGAATTTATAAAGAAAGAGTACGTTTAGAAGTATGTTTATAACAATATTTTCGCCGGAATAAAAAGCAAACAATCGCTTATTCTTGAATAATTAAACAGCATTTGTTGCTTTTGTGATAATGTCGAATATTAAAGACAAAACAATATTCGGCAATTTATAATATTAATTATTAAACACACAAGATTTCCCCCCTCTATTTACCAGAGATTAAACGAACAGATACAATAAGAAATGAATTATTTAAAATGTAATTTCTTCATTATTAAACACATCAAAATAAATACTACTTTATATACATTCAACACGTGCATTCCACAAGATGCTGAACAGGATAATGTTTTTAAATTCTATTTAAGTTAAATTTTTTATATTAAATGATGAAGACGTAATATAATTTACTAAAGAAACTTAAAACTCTTCCCGACAGAACCACACAAAAAGTTTTGCATAAAATATTCGAGTTAATTGGATCGAACGGAAGGTTTAAAGTATTTTCTATCTCTCAAAAATCGGTTCATTTTATTTGTTATCTTAGAAAAACCTGCCTAAACTTTTTTTTTTTTTAATTTTCTAACAAAAACAACATATATCAGTCAGTAGGGTCTTATACAAGCAAGAATGGAGATAATGGTAATTTGTCAATCAAGATTTGAACCAGCTTCTTCATTGCCTCCAGACGTGAACAGTCAAACTTTTTCAATCATGAACACGAAAACATTCGTGATCTCTGCACCAGAAATATGCTTAAGGCAAAGATGATAATAGTAATTAATATGAAAGAGTCGAACAATTTTATAGGCATTAAAAAGAGATGCTTATAATTGACAGCTAACAACCGTCAGCACAGGACTGATGTTTCCTGTTTTATCGAAAAAAAATGAATTATCCAAAATCTCGGCATTTAAAAGGAAAATTTATTTGTTCGGCATTTTAAATTACGACAATCAGATTTTTCGATAAAACAATTTCTTGTAGAAAGAAGCAAATCAAGTATTAAAAGTTAATTTGAAGATAAGGTAACGTCGTAAAAAAATTACTTTAAAAATGTAATTACGAAATAAATAATAAAGGAACTGAAACTGTAACGTGTTGTTCATTTAAATATTGTTAGGCCTAATTAATACAGTAAAACCTGTGTAAACCGAAATCGCAAGGCACCGAATATCTTTTTTTTCGCTTTCGACAGGTTTTACTGTATAAGACGAAAATTTAAAATCGGCAATAACTTGAGGGGATCTTCTTCTGTCGCACGCTAAATTTAACACTACGCTCGTGTATTTTACATTATNTTACGTATCTATCTGTATACTTCTAGCAATAACAGTCGACGTTGACAAAAACAGGCAGCATGCGCTAGTAGGAAAAAAAAAAAAACTTTAACACACTGTAAATTTATAATAGTCTCTAAATGTTGCTGAGGACACTACGAAACACCTGTTAAATTTACTCCCGAATTTAAAGCTTGGGTTAGATCTCGCGAAAACGATAACAGATTTGATTAAACGTCACACCACGAATAATAATAAAATGGGAGAAAATGAAGGGTAAAAAAAAAAATTTACGATTTCGACGTTAATTGCTGCGAACGATTAGTCAAAACGGAGTCACCAGAAACCAGATCTTAACGTATTTTGGAGAAAGGTTAATGGACTAACTGGTTATTATTGTTACGATTTATACAGTAAGTTGGAAAATATGCTGGACAGTCGGCCGGCCAAGAGAGTTCTTACCGACGACGGTCGCCCAGGTAGACGTGACTACCTTGCCAGTCAGGTTCCGGAAACCAACGTGACCCTGACAGGGTGTGGTCTTGACCCGTACCAACGATATCCCTGTAATCTAACCCTAAGCCCCGAGGTAGACAGTGTCCTTCGAAAGACAGAACAATACTCACAGTTGCCCGCTACATCCGTCTACGGTTCTGGCTATTTATATTTTAGGCTACATTATTTAAACACCGTCGGAGGAGATGCGCGCGAACACAATTTAAAACAAAAAATAAATAAATAAATAAATAAAAATAAAAATTCGGAGCCGGCTACTCTCCGTAACCGGGGATCCGGTTTCAATTAATAAATGACATTTTGCGCCGTGTTCATTACATTCTGCTTCGTCCCATTGTATCAGACGCTTAAGCGAGGCCCCATAAAGTACTGTGCAACGCGGAAAGACTGGGGGCTACCGTCGACCGACCAATCACAGTTCGCCGTTCTGTATGACGGAACACGTGGCGCCGTTTGGAGAGGAGGAGAAGGCGGCCGTCCAATAGTCGATCTGCACGTGCCCGAGTCTAGTCACGTGCTGGATGGCAGTATAATTACGGGAGAAACAAGTAAATGGAGAATGTGTGCGAAACAAATTAGTTGTTAGGTTGCAGAAGAATAATTAATCACGGTGCCGCGAGACACGGATGGTGCGCGCACACACGAGCGGTAGAAAGGACGTCGTTGCCGAAAATATTGGCCGTCTTAAAATAAAAGAAACCACAACCGGAGAGGCAGAGGCGGCATTTAAAAAGAAAAGAAAAGAAAAAAAAAAAGGGTTCCTTTAATGGTTTCGGGCTCTGTAAGCCTACCATCTTTTCCTTATTATTCCCACAAGGAGGATAAGTGTGGCACAGCAGGTGTCTCGCACGGGTTGACATGGGTGGTGCTCGGATGTCAATATCCTACGAACTACATTATATCCGTTTCCAATATCTCCCCAACCGACTGTTCGGTTGTAAGAGTGTTTCTGACAGAAGGGTCGACAACCAAAGCAAATCCCACAGGACAAAGAATCGTTGAAATGTACATTTTTGACAAGGAAACTCTCAGAAAAGATTTCTTAATCGATCTCCTTGCAAAAATATATAAAATGTCAACTTTTACATCCAAGATTTTAATTTCGAATTAGTATAATTAGTAAATTTCGATTAGTGAAATACATAATTTAATTTACTCTTTAAATTTATTTGATTAATTAAAAACTTAAAAATCAATTAAGATATAAACTGCTGAAAATATCTTATTCCGCTCTCGAGTGATAGAACATTGTATTAACATTAACAGAGTATCCCACTAAAATATAAAATGCAATCATTTCGTCCCATATTTTCAATTCGAAAATAATTTATAAAGTTAATCCACTGTATAAAATTTAAAAAAAATTATCGAGAAACAGGATATAATTAGGCACATTTACATTTATTTATTTTTATTCTCCTATCTGATCAAAATCGAGCATTTGTTTAGGTTAATACGTTCGTAATAATATATTACAGTAGTAGTAAAATCTACATTAGGGCTTCATATATACGTTCTATATGAGAAATAAATAAAGTTAAGTCTTTCAGATGTTGAGATGATATAAAAGCCGCTCTTTCAGAAAGAAGCGTAGATAAAAGAAGTGCTTCTGGATTTATTTTACCTCTTGTGGATGCCGGGATATAAAGAATGCTATGGCTCCTCGATCGACCTTCGAGCCTTTTCATTTTATTTCGTTTTTCTAACTTTACGGACCATAAAACTGCTGATCTAAACTACCAAGCGTTAATGGACAAGATCTCGTAAAATTTATGCAGTCGGTATTCTCCGAACCGAGTTACACGCCGTTAGAGTGGTTGGTCTTTTATTAAATTCTTTACAGCTATCGACTTAGCGAGAAATTATGGCGTTTATTTAGATCGTATGTTAAACATTAACCTGTATATTTTTCCTACAACGAGTTTAAATTTGACATAAATAGAAAAAAAAAAAACCAAAGCTAACTGGACTTACATACAGTTTGTATACTTATAACATAAGTTACATTAACTGATTAAAAACAAAGTAGCCAAATCGGCACGCTTAATACAATATCTAATTGCGTTTTTTTTATATGCTAAGTTAATTTTTTAAAAGTTACATTGTAGTTAGATCACTCGCAAATGAGGTTTTTATGAAGTTCTGAGAATCGCCAACGAGGAAGTCGAGTTTTCTGATTTAAATTACAATAAATTTATCACTATAATCCGGAATAAAACAACTGTTACCAACATTGGCTCCCGCAAAAAATTTAATAGGGGAGGGAGCAAAAAACTTGGAGAGAAATAACTACGTCAATAAATTATTTATTTATTTAATTATTGGGTTTTTTTTCCACAAGTAGATTATAGAACACAGTATTGTACAATACAAAAAAGACAGACAAAGCATGTCATGATCGTAGGTGTAAGGTTACATATCTCAATCACTTTTACGATTATAATTTGTGTGTTTTTATTTGATCCCGGGGAGGGCAACTGCCCCGTTTACTCCCCTCTGAGGACGCCCATGGTTACCAACTTTTAATATTTGTGAGTTTGTGATCTCAAATCACGGGCGTCGATCCATAAAGGAGAGAGGGGCCATGACCCCCAATATTTTTATATCAGCAGATTTCCCCTCCCGCAGTATTTTTTATTTTATACTACACTACTAAAATCAGGAGTACAATCGAGCACTGCACACAACAGGTACTGTAGACATCCTATTGTCCCTTTATGTAAGTTATGCCCAATACATACTACAAATGGATGATCAAATGATAATAAAACTAATGTTAGCGAATGATTAACCTAATCGAATTAAGTTAATTATTGAATTAAACAGGTTGCTTGTACTCTAATTCTTTTTTTTTTAATTAGACATTTATTAAAGACTCTTACTGCATCAGTCTCATGTTAATTACCGTATTAAACTAGGTTCTTAATTAATGTAATTTAAAAATAAATTTATAATTAATGGACTTAATTTAACGCAATGTTAGAAAATTAATCATCGCTATATAAGCCTACATAAAGCGCATAACATGTCTTATTTTCGACGTAACATAGAAGAAAAATGGTCCAAAAGAACCATGTGTCGGGTGTAGTCCAGGTAAGTCGAACATTTATTGTGAGGAGGAAAATGCTTGACACATGATATTACTAAATGTATTCCAAGCGCTGAATGTAAAATTTAATTTATAATTTTAATGACAACGGCACGGCTATAGATAATTTCACAAAAACTGATTATATCAAACCGCAAATCGGTTTCAAAATTTGTTAAAATGGATATTTTATCTCCATTAAAAAACAAAATTAGGCCAATAGGAGGCTCAAAACAGGAAATTCTATTAAATTTATTTACTTTGCTAACGCGTCGTTAAGAGAGAAGAAAATCAACAATGTTGTGTAAAATTATCCAATTGCTCCTCCTAATATACATCATCAAATTATATTTTAGTACATTCGAAATTGCATATAACTAGATTCTCTGTTCAGAATTAATAACATAGTATATAGCAACGTCAAATACCACGAACGACATACAACACATTCGCAGTTACCAGAATGTAAATGGAATCGGAAGCACACATCGGTACAACACGGAAATTGAATTAAAATACAATTATTTTGTATAATATAAATATATTTAAATAAACAGAACATAATAACGGAATTACAAGTTTACAATTAAAAAAGAATATTAAAGAAACTGATGAAAGAAATCAGTTATTGTTTTTATAAATTATATAAATGACATTTTTCATTTCCCTACCCTGTTGCAATATTCAATGTTACGTCGTTACCCATGTTGTTACTGTTGGATAAAACGGAATATCGAATAACCAAGATTATATTGTACTTCTTTCCCCACAGCAGGTGTTACTTATCTAGAATAAATATGATGCATGCCATTGGTCTTTCGATTCATCCCTCCTCCTCTACAAAACACTTAAACAACCCTTCTACAAAAGACGTATTGCCACGTAAATACATTTATTATTATTATTTAATATTACATAATATTATAACTTTCTCCATAAAACTACATTTGTTTATGGGGGGAAAAAATCCGAATATTTAGCTACAACACACATTCTAACACGAACAGAATTTCGATTTAACTAGTTTAAAGTAGTAACTTGATTCACGTAATTTTGATACCAAAAATTACTTATATAAATGCATGATAACATTTAGCGATATTCTGGGACAAACCGGAACAGAAGTTACGTTTGTTGTCAACAGCAACATCCTATTTACATTCGAAATAGGTCGCACCGCATCGCACGAATTCGTAAGATACGACCTTTTATCATGCACTTCGTAAATAATAATACGAAAGAAAAGAAACCATACGTCGGCTACATCAGAATATTTATTTTAAAATCTTTTTATTTATTTATTTTTTTCCCCCCATCGATAGTGAAGGTATCATTAGAAAAGGCCCGGGAAAAAACCGACGAATAACACGGGATAACGATAATGGTATCATGAAACTCGCTTTAATGATATAACACAACCTTTATAACGTATGTATCGAAATAATACATGGTGATTATCTTTTATGATTGCTATCCAGAAATTGTTCCGAATAGTTAACATCGGGCAAACCTATCTTTAAAGTAATTTTTCGACCTGCCATCTTTAAAAACAATGCCTGCATTTCATAAAACTGTTGAAACACTTATATCGTATAACAAAATTATCTCAATTAAATATACTGTACGTATATTAAGTGCCGTATTTTACAACAAAAGAAGAATTTCAGTCATACACGTTAATAAAGAAAACGATCTTACGCGATATTCTTCAAACCTTCATTAAAATGAGTTTGGTGCTGCACCCTAAACCACTACGAAATTCTTTAACACTTTCTTGTAACAATAACAAACAAATGAACTTTTCGCCAATCAATTATAACGTGTATCATCATCATCTTGAAGTTATAACAAAGGAAATTCTTTTACTATTTCAAACGTTTTCCTCGCTGTTTTATATTAAAACGACGAGCAAAACAGCGCTTTAAGGTATTAAATTCTTCATTGATAATACTATTAAAATAGAATTTATAACATGAGATACGTTAATACTTTCGTTAAACAAGAAGAAAGTTTAATAGAAAATAGTGGTAACAAACACTTCCATTAATTACAAAACCCTAAGATCTTACGACAAATCTTTCGTTTCTTCGCACGAAAATCAATTTTATCGCATTATTTTCACGAATGTCAGAAGTTTAATTTTAAATTAAGAGTTAATCGAGTAAATAAATTTATTTTTTCTCATTGAAAAATATTTACAAAATTATTATTTTAAATGAGATTATTGTCATGGCTTCTGGCTCTAACAGGATTATCATTATAATTATAGGCAGGTCTCTGTTTACTGTTATTATAGGCCATAGACAAATTAATAAGCAGAGGAGGTCTTTAGCTAGCCGCAACAGCGACTTTGATTCATGGGAGGTACAACTAACTTTTTTTTATGGTTTCTTTTTAACTCTAGGACTATTAAATATTAAAAAGATCCAATCTCTGGGAAGAGGAGGAGACGAGAATCGAATTTTCAAACTCTTCTGATGACAAGTTCACTTACGTGCTATTTCATCATTTAGCTGTTACTTAAGATACTTACACTACAGCATTTAATAAATGAAAAACCCTAAAATGTTTAATTTTAATTTAAAATATTTATCACTTCTAAAAATTCAATTTTAATAACATTAAAACTAACATTTTTTTTTTCTAAATGTTAATTTTAATGTGAATACAATTGAAAGATACTTCAATAAATACTTTATTTTCGGTCAGAAAGTGAGACAAAAAAATCATGCTCGTTGATTTGATTTATGAACTCATTTAAAACAATCCAGCCATCATATAATAGTGCCAATTAAGTATAATAACCTTAATTGACGCTAATTAATAATATGTTAGTAGTTTAAGACACTTATCGCTGTATTTGTTAAGTCGGACAGCTTAAAATGGGCCTCGTTACGATTATCGAACAAGTGATTAAATTCTCATTACGTATAATCTGATTAGCTGGTTAAAATTTCATTCTGACAAGTTTACCTATTTCTTCCGACACGCTTAAGAATGATATTTGAGATGAACCTGAAGAAATGATTCTCTTAAAACAAGAATCTGATCAATAAAAAGTGATTTTATATTTCTGTCTTAGTCGTTGTTATTCTAGATATAATAAATAAGTACAGTACATATCAAGATATATTCTAGAATATATTATTCTAGATTACATCTATGAAGTAGATTCTATAATACCCAGGATATAATTTTTTATTTATACAAACAAACTGAACTTAATTTGGAAATAATAATAATAATAATAATAATCTTTCTACTTAATTATAACATATCAAAGGGTTTATTAATAAATAAAATCATTCAGAAATTTTGAAAACAGTACTCAATACAATCTAATCATTTCGTATAAACATAATTGTGCAACGAGCAATTATTTATTATGACATCGTCACAATGCCGAGCTGAAATTTATCATCGTATTTTTAATTTAAAATATATGCTCTCCACCTCAAATTAGTGGCTTGCCCCTGTACATCATACTTTTCCTTTGACAACAGAATCGTGCTGGTCATCTATCAAACTCCTATAAATAAATTCAAAATTTTCACCTATAGCGCAATTATAATACAGCATTAACTAGTAATTGCTCATTGTTAGCCAGTTCCTAAGAATCATCAAAAAAATTAACATAGTTCATACATTAATATTATTATTTGAGGAAGAAAAACTAATAAAATGTTTATCAATAATAGCTGTATTATTGATAGACATGGGCCTATATAGGAGGCAAATTCTTAGAATACACTTACTTCGTATCTACACAGTATGTTACTTTATTTTACAGATCAATTGTCGCCTTTTTGAAAATTATTAGCAGATATGGCCGGGCAAAAAGTAACAGCAAATAATAAAGTGAAACCATATTAATCACATTACCAGTAATTACAGTCACCTACCATTGTCACGTTTACCGCAACTTCATTGATCAGATAGATGGGAATTGATGTTTTTCTATTTAAAAAAAAATAGTAGTCGACTTACGCTTTCACGAGAGGATAATTCAAGACATCAATTTTTCTTGTTTTAATATTAATTCTAACTTACTAATCGTAGCCGAATATGAAATGCTAATCGGCCAACCAATTAAATTTCGCGAAAAATGCACCAAAAATTTAATCTCGGCACCCTCGAAAACCACTAGAAATATATTTTGTGCTCGCTGGTTATTTTGAATTAAATAATTTCCTTTCTCGAATGCAGTAGTACTGCTGGTCAGATAGAAAGGAGGACCTATTGCGGGAGAAGAGCTGGAGTTAATTCGACGAAAAGTAGTTTTTGACCTCGTCCTGAATAAGAAAACGGTACCCGAAAAGTTTAATTGCATTTACTCAAACTGCGTCGAAACGTATAAAGAACAAACAAACAAACTTCCTTCTTTATATATATTAGATTTTAGTTAAAGTCCGATTTTTAAGCTAAAGTTTTTCAATTGGCATTCCTTCTAGTAGATCAGTTTTTAAAATTGGATTCGAGAAACACGAATAAAAATGATTAACTAAATAAAACCTTCGCAGCATCAAGCTTGTGGAATATACGAGAGCTGTTTTTTTTTTTCAAGCTCCGATGGTCCATAAAACAAAGACAAGTGTAAGTAACAAAATGAATTTATTACCAAAAGTTAGGTATAAACATGGTTACTTTTCGACATAATCACCGTAAAGATTGAGGAATTTGTCATATCTGTGGACGAGCTTTTCCATCCCCTTGTTATAGAATGTTGCCGCCAGTGAATTGAGGAAAAGTCTTATTTCCCATTTATTGTAAATTATACTATATGAAATATTCCTGCAATCACTAATTAATACATCTTACGAAAGTTAAATACTGTAATCAGTTTCTATTAAACTAATAATAAAGTGGTATAGAATAATAAAAACACAAGGATTTAATTTTATGATCACCAGAAAACTTTCTTAAGCTGTTATAAATATCAATAAATAAGAAAAATACTTAAATTAGAAATTAATATATATATATTTTCGCATTTATTTTCGATTATACATCGAAAAAAAGCAATGTTCACCGTTAATGTGTTCCAAGTACTCGATAATCATGATGATTTATCGAAAGTATTAGCGACAATACATTTTAATCGTCAATTTTAAGTTGTTTTTCTATTTATTTATTAGTATTTAAAACACTGTAAAACGTCTTTATGCTAATCAATTCATAATTTTTTTAAAGAAAATCAGAGTAATTTATCAAATTTTTACGTTTCAACAGTAAAAAGTATCGCTGAATTTTCTGCTATACTGTACTTTAAATAATTGTTTATGTTTCAACTTCAGAAAGTTCATTTCTTATAGCAGACGGAGAAAAAATAATAATATACAAACTTTTTAAATTTTATTTTAATTATAAAACTTATCAAAATTTGGTGCACAAAACACAATTTGGTAGTTGTGTAGGCCATATTTCGCCAGTATAGTTTAAGCATATGATATTAGTAAGGATGAATCAGTTGATATATTCCACAGATAAAATATATACTCCGACGTAAATATATTAAAAAAATGAAGAAAAATGTATCATGTATCAGTATGAAATGTATCATTATCATGCATTAGTATGCTTCTAGATAATTTATCTAGAAATATACTAATGCGTAATAAATAATCCTAGAAATTTTCAAGGAATTTTTTCAATAATTTATTATTATTATTATTATAAAAAAAGAAAAATTCCTTAAAAAATGCATAATATAAAATTGGAGAGAAAATGTTATAGACACAAAATACTATTTTATAACCCTTTATCTTTGTATTTTCTTTTACGAGTATATTTTCCTCCATACAATTTACATTTTTGATGTTACTCGTATTTTGTTTATCATCCAGTTAGCCATTTAGTTATCTCGAAAAACATATTGCGTAATTAAAAGTAACCTCTCGCCTGTAAAAGTTCAACAGTCTTACAAGCTTCATATATATTCACATGTAGTTCAATATTTAATATATTCAGCGTGAATTCGAATGGAGATATGGTTTCCATCTGCAATTAACTACATTATTTTTTTATGTATTTGTTTAGACGGTGTCAAAAATATAGGCCTAAATGTTAATGAATTAATATGAAGTTTAAAAATTACATTTACACTG
>NW_019387402.1:6303-11288 GCF_000671375.1 Centruroides sculpturatus | reverse complement strand
ATGCAAATAAAGTTTAACTTTGAAAATTTTCTTTATACAAAAGATACAAAATGATTTCTTAACTTGGTGAAACAAATTAGAAAAGATTCGGTTGACTTGGGAAATAAAGACGTGTGTGTTCTTGGCGTTTTCTCACAAAGTCCAATTACTGGATGGAAAGAACTCTTTTGTAAACTTAAAACAATCAACCGACTTTACCAAATCAACTTTTATCGCTAGTAACTAAAACCTCTTTTGTAAACAGGGTAATTAAATTTCCTGTTTAATTTTCCTGCAATCGCGTTGTCGTCACTAAGGCATTTTATACTGATTAACACACAACTGTAACGATTTTATATTTCATTACTTTTAGTTAATTGCATAAAATCTTGAAAATTTTTATTTTCAAGTATTCTTCATAACTTGGTAATTGAGTGTAGAATAAGAGATACATTTTGAAATATAGAAGCTCTTCCATTTTTATTCTCTTACACTTCTTATAAAAGAAATTCTTTCACTTACTTTAACGATTTTTCGATTTTATTTATATTTAATCTCTTATATATATATATAGGAAAGTTCTCATGTAAAGTTTATAAATTTAAATAAATAAATTTATTTGTTTAGTTTTAAATATTAATTATATCATAAAAATTATTTTAATTTGATTTTTCATTTGTCAATAATTATAACTTGTAGTGCTCGTATATAAAAATAAAAATTATTATTCTTTGTCCATTTATAAATGCCTCATTGGAGCATTTATAAATGGACAAAATATATATTTATTATATTTATACGAAATTTATTTAAAGAATTTTTTAAATAAGCAACTGAATGGTTAAGAATCGTATTCAGTGTTGAGACTGACAATGCTTTATCCTAGTTATCAATGCGAATTTATCTTATTTTGTGTAAATTATCTCTTCGACCATGTCAGTTTAGATCCACGCTTAAGTTACTTAAATTTATCACTTTTTAGTTATAATCAAATACCATCGCTTCTATAAAAGGATAAATGGGAGGACACTTTGTCTCAATTTCGATAAGGCTGTGAGTTCTCTTATTGGTCGAGAAGCATGATTTTCGGGTCAGTAAAGATCACAGCGACTTAGTGGACATCCTATTTGACATGCCTCTCTACCGCTGACCCAATCTTGGTGGCAAGTAATCTAGTGCAGAATCATATCGACAGAACAGTGCAAACCTCGAACTCCCCACGCTGAACAAGTTGGTAAAGATCGATAGGTGGAAGACACATCAGCTGAAGAAGAATTGGAAAATATAGGAATATCTATTATTTCCTATTCCTCGAACAAGTATTGGTTTTGTATGTTCTGCTGCTCTATTTGAGAAGAAAACAATCTCTCTTACTTACATTTACTCTATCTAATACAGGAACGTTTTAATATTTTATGCAATTTAAAACTACTGTATATAAAAGGGAAAAATTACGTATACTTTAAACACATTAAAATCGAATAAAATTTTAATAAAATTATATTTTAAAATATATAAATTTATTTATTTATATAAAAATTGCATTTAAAAACATTTTTTTAAATGTAAAATAAAAAAAATGTAAACTTAATGGAGCATTTAATAAAATAATTTTTTTATGTATATCTATTTTTTAACGTTAAGTAAGAAAATAGAAATTAAATTAGAATGGATTTATTTAAAAGTACTGCCAAAGCCAATATTCTATTTAAATTAGATTAAACTTTCCAATATCCCATTTTCGAATGAACTTAAAATATATTTTTAGTTGTTACTTTTAACTCTTCTTTTCTTATTAGGTTTATTGTACTTAATTGAAGTTAGGTCATGAGTTTTATTCACAGGCGCTTGTAAATCTTTGCTTTTCCAATTGAATTTTTATTATCTCATTTCAACTTACTTTTCCCCCAATAAGTTTACTAAAGTATAATAATAAAAAAAAGCGCATTTGCACGTTAATCTTTACAGTAAAATTTATTATAAAAGGAAAAAAAAATTCTTCTAAAGATACAATTGTAAGTTCACTTAACGATTTATATATATAAAAAAGTATATATAAATTTATATATATTTTTTTATTTTAACCTATCAGATTGTCTCCTTTTAATTGGGATACTTCAAATCACAATTTATAGCAATTTAGAATTTTTTTTAATTTTATTTTATTTTTCTCTTTGAAAATAAAGCTAAATACGTTGAAGGAAATTGCTGCAATCAATTTTCTTCAGTAACTGTAATTTGTGTTTTTTTTATTTTTATTTTTATTTTTGTCTTCATTGCTATAGAAATACTCTAAGTATCTAGTCATAAATATGTCTTGATGTAATGAATATCTCGAGTTAAAAAAATGAAATTATATCATATTTTAATATATTATGATTTAGAATGATTATGTTAAATGCTAATCATTTTCTACAATCATTCTTTTTCGTGTGATTAATATTTAAATTATTAATACATTCAAGAATATTATTATATGATACTTGACATTTATTTATTATATTTTTAATTACTTAAATAAATATTTAAAGAATTAATTATGAAGTTAAAAATAATGTTAAAAAGTGATTAAATAATGTAAAAATTTAGAATTGAATATATAAAATATAGTAAAAAAAAATTGAGGATTATAAATTAATTTAATTTGTTAATATATATATATATATTAACCTAAATAAATAATTTATAGGAAAAAAAAATTGTAATATAATTTTTCCATTTGGAAATGATATCATTAGATTTATTTTCAAATTTAAAATTGAACTTGAAATCAAAAGATGATTATGTAAAGAAAATTCTCTTAAAATGATAATGATAATGATAGAGATAAAATTATACTTTTACAATGATTCATAATTATTATGATGTTAGAATGACAAAATAATTTTAGTATATTTTATTTAAATTATTATTAAATGATAATTTAAACACAAGAGAAGAAAAATTATATTGAAAATTTTATTCTTTTATTATTTAATAAGTGTTATATTTAAGAAAAATTTTATAAAGTTTTAAGTTTGATGCGAATTATTTAAAAAGATTTTATAACAGGGAAGTAAGATTATTAGTTTAGATTGAAGTGGCATAGACAGAGATGAGTCGAAGTACAGTAATTGAAGAAGGGATTCTAATGAGAAAAGTCAGTATCTCCACGACAACAGTTGGATTAATGCATGCTTACTACATAATTAAATCAATATCTTATTTCGGATGATTTAATAAAAACGAGTAAATTAAATTACATTAAAAGCATTTTTATAATCTGACAGTTTTCTTAAATTAATATTTATGCTTACGGCATTTTAATGTCACTGATATATATATCTCTTATAAGAATATATTTCTGTATTTTATTTATTTATTTATTTTTTATTTTATTTTGATTTTTCATTTGTTCGTTTCCATGGCATCTTTTCCACTTTTCAGAATTTACAATCCTTACAAAGAAAGTCATCTCCAGTCGATCTTAATTGGAATGCCTCATGCCATTCTCTTCTTCAAAGGCGTATCAGCGTGAATGTGGTGTGAAGTCGAGCCTTTTCAAGGACTTCTCCTCAAATCCTATTTTGTCCATGCAAATCTTGTAACTTGGAGAGATCTGAAGGATAAAGATGTTGGCTATTGCTTCGAGAAGAATGTAATTTTCGGATGTTTTATTCCAATATGTTTTTTTTTCTTTCTTTCTTTCTTTCTTTCTTCCTCTTCTTCTTTCTCTTCCGCTTTTTATTTTTAAAGCAGATATTGAAAAATCTTCTCATTTTGGAAACATTCAATTTTTATTTATTTATTTATTTTTAAATTTCAATAAAAATTTATTCAAGAAAAAAAACTGTATATATTTTAATATATATTCAGAAATTTTTAAATATATATATTATTATTATTATACTTAAATTCAATCTCTAATGGTATTTAATTAAAAATAATTATAAGTGATTAAACAAGGTAAATTATCATTTACATGAATTATATACCGTGTTTTAAGCGATTTTACATGAAAATTTTTTTTCTTCTTTTAGAAAATATGAAGAATTTTTCTTTCCTTGAATTAATTAAACTTAATTATAATTCGGAATTTCTGGAAGAAATAATAAAAAAATAAAATAAAAAAAATTATAATAATAAAATTAGCAAACGATCGTTGGTGAAATATTAATTGAAGGAAAATGAAATTGTTTATTAAGTTTTATTTAATTTTTTTTATAGTCTTATCGAGTGTTAGGTAATTAATTTCCTTGTTATTTTTAAGGTTGATAAATGATATCAGTTGAGTTAATATTAGAGTAGGAAGAAAATATGTTTTTGTAAGATTCTACGCTGTTCAAGAGGTTTCAATTAGGTTTTCTACGCCCTTCCTCCTTCGTAATTGGAAGTCGTTTGGTGGGAACAAAGTGTGCAAACTTCGTTACCGTGACTACAACACTAAAGGTGGTAAGGCGGTCAACTGGAAATCACCTTAATACAGGCAACTCATCCCGATTTATTTTCCCTTAAACGTATGTCGGATTTTTATCCAATTCAATGATGTTAACTTTACTGCTTCGTGTACGAATCAAAAGTGACTTCATGCATGAAAACTGAAATCTAACCGAATTTTTACCTTTTTATTTAATAATAAATAAGTTTATAATCATTATAATTCATTAAGGCAATATATTAGATAATAAAGTTTTCTCTTATTATTATTATTGTAGCCAGTCATAAGTTTCGTCTCATAAATTCGTAACTGAATCAAAGTTTGAAAAGTTGTTTCTTTAAGCGAAATTTTAATAAGATTTATTAAAATTGAGTTCTGTTTCTGCCTTCAAATTCATTATTTTATAAGAGGATGAGTTAATAAAATTTTATAGTAATTTAATTTTAATTATAAATTAAATAATTGCCAGCGAACTAAGCTGAAATATAAAAATAACAGAAGTATAACTAAAGCTAGAAGTATTTTAAATAGAAGTGAAGTAAAATTATTTAAAGAATTTGTTAAATATTATTAAAGAATATTTTCTTCG
>NW_019387402.1:0-5709 GCF_000671375.1 Centruroides sculpturatus | reverse complement strand
AATTTGTTATTATTATTATTATATTTTAAACAAGTACCAACATAAAATTTAAAAGTTTTAAAACTATAAATGGAAATATATATATATATATATATAAAACCTTGAAATATGCAAAATACGAAAATTTTCTGTCAATAAAAATAACCCTGTAGGCAGTATTTTGATATATGTATATCAACGCATGAAAGTGTACATCAATACAAGTATAGACAAAACCATTAATAAATCCTTTTGCTATTTTCTTGATATTCTTAGAACAAACTATAACATTTACTTTAATGGAAACGATTTGAAATACAAACTTCTCTCGAAAAACTTCCGTTATAGGCAATTGTTGTTAAACCGAGTCGTGTGCAACCCCGGGCAAATGTTCTCTCTACATAACATATTTCCTTTATGTTTATGCAGGATGACACATCAGCATCCCACGGAAGAGGAGAAGCAACGTAAAGAAATCAAATCCTTAGAGATTTCTTTTTTGCTTCGGGCTTTAAAAAAAGTACAAGATTCAACCGAAATATAAAGAAAATTTCAGAAATTATAACGTCATCATCAGCAATCGTACTAAGAGTTTTCTTGCTCACATATTTTTAAAATTTATTTTTTCCTCTGTAAACTTACAAGAAAAGAAAGAAGGAAAAAAAAAACATTAGTGTAGAGATGACAACGAGTATAGAGCCAATCTTAGACAACTTAAAGTATGATAAACGATCATTTTACCAGGTTGTCTTCTATGTATTTCTGACAGAAGGAAATGCAACCAGTTACAGCTGTCAGGAGAAAATGTTGATGAATGAATATTAAGTCAGTATACGTTGAGAAGACAGATACGATAATCGCTACAGAAACAAGATCAAAAGTTATATTTAAGGTATAAATTATCTAATTATTATTTATAAATTTCCATTAAAAATATATACGAAAAGAACTTCAAAAATGTATTGTAAAGTATTAAAAATTTATATTGCATTCTTTAACTTATTTTAAATAAGATTAATTTAGAAGAGAAAGTTGAAAAGTTTTGTAGAGTTTCTTTATTCTATCATTTATTCTGGTCTTGTTAAAAATAACATTTAAGAAAAGTTATGCCTAAAAAGATTTAATTCACTCAATGAACATGAAAGTAAAATCTTCGAAAAATGCGACAAATTCAATTTAAATTGAGAACAGAGAAGAATATAATATAACATTTGAGTGATATTTATCGTTAAGTAAGTGTTTTCGTTGCAGGAATAGGAATGAATCTATCTATTAGTAGAATCGTGCCTCTTATTTTAACATCAAACTCTCCTTATATATTTATTACATTATTATTCTAAAAATGTATAAAATAACACTAATAATTTCAATTCTTTACTGAGAAAACATGAAAAGCATTTCGTATTTATCATACAAAAATTGAATCAAGTCACAGTATTCGATTATAACATCAATTGCATTTTTCAACCTTTTCAATTGGCAAATTCTTTTAGAGTGTTAAAAGGATGTAACATTAATTAGAAATGTAGTTCGCGATCATCTCGTTGGGAAGCATTTTTTTTTCTATAAACTGATTATCTATCATTTCATCGCTTAAATTTGTAAAAAAAAAAAAATTGATTAAATTTCTATTTAAAAATAAAACAATTTTTAAACGTAGACAAATCTAATTTTGACTTTTTAAAGAACAAAACTTAAATGTAATTCAGAAATCTTTACAATATTTATTATTATTTTAAATGATAAATGCAAATTTCATTTTTTATAATTGTATTTTGTAAATATATAGCATTTCTTTTGTTAAAGAGACGTATAAAAGCAATTGAATCGACTTTAATTTCTATTTTTTTTTTCCTATGGATAAAGTTTAATTGTCCCTTTAAGGATCGACGAAGAAAAATAAACATTCGACGGTATTATCGTATTAGAAAAGCCATTCTGTTGAGATACTATTCTCCTTTTTTTCCATGAAAAACTGTTTATCTTCACTGATAGGGCGTCGAACTTTATCAATTCTTTTCGATACGCTTGGTAAAAGCTTATATATGATATTAAATGGATACAATATAGAAATCTATGATGCTCTAATTTTTAAAAAAATTCTATAGAAAACAACCGTTTCTGTCATTTATAATTCCAACTTTTTATTGTTTTTATTGTTTTCCTTTAAAAAAAAAATGCTGAAAATAAACGAAGAAATTATAAATTTAATAAATAAAAATCAATATTTTGATATAAATATTAAAGATTTAAGCAATAAAACTAAAGATGTATAAGGATAAATAAATTTTATTATTTATTTATTATGAAAAGAATTATTACAAGTCAAAATCCAGTTTTATTTTATTGTTATTTAAAATAAATTCTATTATATTTTTAATAATTTATTTTAATATTAATCATCAACATAAGATATTTTTATAGGCCCTACGTTTAATATAATTCGAAATATATTTATATAAGTAATTTTTTTTAAATTAATATTAAAATAAAAAAGTCATGTTTTCGTAAATTAATCTTTATTTTATACTTCTAAAACTAATATAAATTCAAGAAAAATATTCTTAAATTTTTTTTCCTCTTTTTTATTTATTAATTAAGAATAAACAATAAGAATATATAAAAATTTAACTAGATTTTCATCTCACATAATTTTATTTACATTTTTAAAAGACTTATACCTTAAAAAAACTACCGAAAAAATAAATAAAAGGGAGTTTTTTAGGGATATTTTTTTGATATTAAGCAATACTTTCATGTTTTTTTAAATAAATAAGTAAATAGAAATTTAAGTCATACTTTAATTAGTATTTTTATAAAAAATAAAATAAATAAAACTGAAATTACATCGAAAACAATTCATGTAATTTTCTTATAAATGATTATTAATATTCTGTTGTTGTTTTTTTTAAAAAAAAATTACATATTTAATTCTTAAAAAATGCAACAAGGTGTAACTTAATTTATTTTCTTATTTATAAACTATTGATAATTATTAAAACTATTTTTTTTTAATAAGAAGAAACGTTACAGATATTTCTCCATTCATTAATAATAATTATTATTCGTTTTATAAAATATTAAACACGACTTTCCATTAAATTTAACATAAATTTAGTAAAGGAGGAAAAAAAAAATAAAAGAAAATGATATTTCAATTTTAGTATGACATTCGAATGATTTATTAGAAATAATTATTCCTTTCTTACCCCCAATTTTTTTTCCTCCTAATCTAAAATTATCATTTACTTATAGCTCAATAATAAATGGATGGAACTTGTACTTAAAAATTTATAAAAGCATTAAAGTTTACTTCTTTGGAGTAATGAATAATTAAATAAATTTCTAAGAAGTCATTAGTTTCTGTAGTTAAAAGTCTAAACGTGGAGAAGATGAATCAATCTTAGGTTGTTAATATTTGAAAATTCAGGGAGGAAAAAAAATATATATATATATTATATTTACTTAATTACTGNAAGATGAGGAAGATGAATTAATACCTTAAAATTTAGGAAAGGATGATTGAAATAATTAAAATATATATATATAAAATTTAATTCTATCTTTAATATTTTATTATAAACTTAAAGCATTTCTCCTATTTCTAAGTTAAAAAAATGAAAAAAAATTATTTACTCGATGCTCGTCTCTACATACCATTATATAGAGATCATAATCATAGATAATAGTACAAAATTATAATTCGTATTAGTAAATTATAATTAAACGTGATTTATTATAATTAAGAGATACAAAACAATAGATTTTTTTTAAAAATAAAATAAAATCGGAAATTAGAATTTCTTATCTAAAGCTATTTAGAAATTACATTTGAAAAGTCGTTCAAATTTCATCACATAAATAGCCGAGATAATATGAAAGTAAAAGAAAAAAAAAGAAAGAAGAATTTTTGATTTAATAGAATAAAAAAAAAGATAAGAGAATGGAGTCGAGTATTAATGGAAAACAGTTTTTTTCTCTTAGTTCTGTTAGAATTTGGTTCATTGATAGCTTTTAAGTCGCGCAAAGGTTGATTTATATGCTCTGTTAGACAGACTGTAGCGACAAGCAAGGACTTCTATCGATTCCATGTTCTCTCCCACCAAGACTCGGAGAACAAGATTCTTGCCATTCGCAGCAAATCCAATCTTTTCTATCATGGAAAAGACAAGTTTGTGCCAAGCAAATTGCATTTGTTTCAGAAAATTGTTAAGAAACAGTAGAAAAATTCAAAAAAATATACTTCCGTCCGAAATGCAATTTGTTGGTATACCTTAGTTTTAAAGCTTAGAAAAAAATATATATAATAAATTTATATAATACAATCTCTGAAATATAAACACAGAAAAATTAGAACATAATAATAATAAGACTAACAAATAAGTCATAAAAATATTGCTAAAATGACAAAATAAAATTTAGTAAAATCCATTATATAAAAGTTCTTTTAATAATCATTAATATGATATGAATGCACATCAGAGAGACTTTAAATAATCATTAATATGATATGAATGCACATCAGAGAGAGTTGCATGCAGACTGACTGCACTACAATAAAGGAAAAATTAGTTATCTATATATATAAAAATGAATGTATGTCTGTCTGTGTGTCCTTCATGCATTACTACATATTTATCCGATTGTCATGAAACTTTGGGAAGTTGTTTAATATACTCCCACGAAGGTTTCTGGCACAGTACATTTATCCTACGATAGATGGCACGCATGTATACGAGCATTTCATCATGAGCATTTCAGAGCAGAGTATAAAGTAAGGCTAACGAGGATATATCTATTTGTGTTTTATTTAGTAAATATGAATTTTTTTATATAACAGTAAAAAACAAAATTTGATTTGAAACTTAATATCATATTGCATCTTAACCATGAATGAATACAGACGTAAGCAAAAAATCTTTTACTGACGGTACATCCATCTTTTAATTTTGTAACCCAAAAAGGAAACAATGAAGATCTATATATATAAAAATGAATGTATGTCTGTCCTTCATGCATTACTACACCATTTATCCGATTGCCATGAAACTTTGGGAAGTTGTTTAATACACTCCCGCGAAGGTTTCTGGCATAGTACATTTATCCTACGATAGATGGCACGCATGTATACGAGCATTTCATCATGAGCATTTCAGCATGGTTAGGAGTTGAAACTTGAAATTTGGTACACAGTTAGGGTACATCACAAGAATGCACACTAACAAGTGATTTTTTGAAATCCCCCCGCGGGGAAAGGAACAGGATTAAGGCTTCAACAATGGAAGTGTTATGAGAAAGCAACGTGCAAGATTTACAGGCGTAGATGTGGTTTTTTGCGTTAAATCGAACATAATTTTAGACCCATCTAAAAATTTTCTAATTAGTCTGGAAACAGGGGAACCTAATTCTAGCATTCTGTGAAAACGGGTAAGATTGGCTATAACGTAATAATCTTAATCTTCGCTAGTGTTACTTTTTGCCCAAGCAACGCCGCACTTATCTGCTAGTATTTAATATAAGAAAAACTCTGTATAAGCATAGATAGGCTTTTGCTAAATAAGTTAGCATGAGCAATATTGAATTTGACATCATATCAGTATGACAAAATATTTTTGAAGTTTTATAGGTATTTCAAATTTATTAAATAAGCTTGTTGAGTTTATGTTTTAAATTGCATATATGAACTTAAACATAAAATGCATATATCTAAAAATTATTTTTATTTGATTT
>NW_019387401.1:10037-11849 GCF_000671375.1 Centruroides sculpturatus | reverse complement strand
TGTGTTTTAACTTTTCTTTTACAAAGAACTTCCATGCCGAAGCTAAACTATCATAATACGTTGCATTGATACAACTGTCTCTTAATCTAAATATATAAAATTGCTTGTCCTGACTGACTGAATAACTCACTCTTCACTCACTGATTCATCATCGCCCAGAGCAAACTGCTAGACCTATAGAGATGAAATTTGGTAAAGAGTTAGAGTATGTCATGAAAACGCTCACTAAGTAAGAATTTTTCGAACTTCCCCCGCGGGGGAGAAAGGTACAACATTAAGGCTTAACCGAAACAACGGCTTCTACTGTACTATTTTAGACGCGTTTTTTGTTTTTTATCTGCGTTATAGTAGGGAATGCCATGGCAATGCACATTAAGTAAAGATTTTTCAAAATTCCCACGCGAAGGAACAGGGAAAGGACTAAGGCTTAACCGAAAAAACCGCTTTTACTGTACTATTTTAGATGCGTTTTTTGTTTTTTTTCTGCAATTTAGTAGGGTATGCCATGGCAATGCACACTAAGCAAAAATTTTTCAAAATTCCCACGCGGGGAAAGAAGGGAAAAACTAAGGCTTAACCGAAAAAACGGCTTCTACTGTACTATTTTAGATGCGTTTTTCGTTTTTTATCAGCGATTTAGTAGGGTATGCCATGGCAATGCACACTAAGTAAAGATTTTTCAAAATTCCCACGCAAGGAAGAGGGGAAAAACTAAAGCTTAACCGAAAAACCGGCTTCTACTGTACTATTTTAGATGCGATTTTTTGTTTATATCTGCGTTTTAGTGGGATATACCGTGGCAATGCACATTAAGAAAAGATTTTTCAAAATTCCCCCGCGGGAAGAAAGGGAAAGACTAAAAATTAACCAGAACAACGGCTTCTTCTGTACTATTTTAGATGCGATTTTTTTGCGTTTATCTGCGTTTTAGTAGGGTATGCCATGGCAATGCACAATAAGTAAACATTTTTCAAAATTCCCACGCGGGAAAAAAGGGAAAGGACAAAGGCTTAACCGGAAAAACTGGCTTCTACTGTACTATTTTAGATGCGATTTTTTGTTTATATCTGCGTTTTAGTAGGATATACCGTAGCAATGCACACTAAGAAAAAATTTTTCAAAATTCCCCCGCGGGAAGAAATAGGAAGACTAAGGATTAACCAGAACATCGGCTTCTTCTGTACTATTTTAGATGCGTTTTTTGTTTTTTATCTGCGATTTAGTAGGGTATGCCATTACAATGCACACTAAGTAAAGATTTTTCAAAATTCCCACGCGGGGGAAGAGGGGAAAGACTAATACTTAACCGAAAAAACGGCTTCTACTGTACTATTTTAGATGCTTTTTTGTTTTTTATCAGCGATTTAGTAGGGTATGCCATGGCAATGCACACTAAGTAAAAATTTTTCAAAATTCCCACGCGGGGAAAGATGGGAAGGACTAAGGCTTAACCGAAAAAACGGCTTCTACTGTACTATTTTAGATGCGTTTTTTGTTTTTTATTTGCAATTTAGTAGGGTATGCCATGGCAATGCACACTAAGTAAAGATTTTTCAAAATTCTCACGCGAAGGAAGATAGGAAAGACTAAGGCTTAACCGAAAAAACGGCTTCTTCTGTACTATTTTAGATGCGATATTTTGTTTATATCTGCGTTTTAGTAGGATATACCATGGCAATGCACACTAAGAAAAGATTTTTCAAAATTCCCCCGCGAGAAAAAAGAGGAAGACTAAGGATTAACGAGAACAACAGCTTCTTCTGTACTATTTTAGATGCGTTTTTTGTTTTTTATCTGCAATTTAGTAGGGTA
>NW_019387401.1:0-9702 GCF_000671375.1 Centruroides sculpturatus | reverse complement strand
GAAAAAACGGCTTCTACTGTACTATTTTAGATGCGATTTTTTGTTTATATCTGCGTTTTAGTAGGATATACCGTGGCAATGCACACTAAGTAAAGATTTTTCAAAATTCCAACGCGGGGAAGAGGGGAAGGACTAAGGCTTAATTGAAAAACCGGCTTCTACTGTACTATTTTAGATGCGATTTTTTGTTTACATCTGCGTTTTAGTAGGATATACCGTGGCAATGCACACTAAGAAACGATTTTTCAAAATTCCCCCGCGGGAAGAAAGGGGAAGACTAAGGATTAACCAAAACAACGGCTTTTTCTGTACTATTTTAGATGCGATTTTTTTGCGTTTATCTGCGTTTTAGTAGGGTATGCCATGGCAATGCACAATAAGTAAAGATTTTTCAAAATTCCCACGCAAGGAAAGAGGGGAAGGACTAATGCTTAACCAGAAAAACCGGCTTCTACTGTACTATTTTAGATGCGATTTTTTGTTTACATCTGCGTTTTAGTAGGATATACCGTGGCAATGCACACTAAGAAAGTATTTTTCAAAATTCCCCCGCGGGAAGAAAGGGGAAGACTAAAGATTAACCAGAACAACGGCTTCTTCTGTACTATTTTAGATGCGTTTTTTGTTTTTTATCTTTGATTTAGTAGGGTATGCCATGGCAATGCACACTAAGTAAAGATTTTTCAAAATTCCCACGCGGGGGAAAAAGGGAAGGACTAAGGCTTAACCGAAAAAACGGCTTCTACTGTACTATTTTGGATGCGTTTTTTGTTTTTTATCTGCAATTTAGTAAGGTATGCCATGGCAATGCACACTAAGTAAAGATTTTTCAAAATTCTCACGCGGGGGAAGAGAGGAAGGACAAAAACTTAACCGGAAAAAACGGCTTCTACTGTACTATTTTAGATGCGATTTTTTGTTTACATCTGCGTTTTAGTAGGATATACCGTGGCAATGCACACTAAGAAAGGATTTTTCAAAATTCCCCCGCGGGAAGAAAGGGGAAGACTAAAGATTAACCAGAACAACGGCTTCTTCTGTACTATTTTAGATGCGTTTTTTGTTTTTTATCTTTGATTTAGTAAGGTATGCCATGGCAATGCACACTAAGTAAAGATTTTTCAAAATTCCCACGCGGGGGAAAAAGGGAAGGACTAAGGCTTAACCGAAAAAACGGCTTCTACTGTACTATTTTGGATGCGTTTTTTGTTTTTTATCTGCAATTTAGTAAAGTATGCCATGGCAATGCACACTAAGTAAAGATTTTTCAAAATTCTCACGCGAAGGATAAGGAAAAGGACTAAGGCTTAACCGAAAAAACGGCTTTTACTGTACCATTTTAGAGGCGTTTTTTGTTTTTTATCTGCGATTTAGTAGGGTATGCCATGGCAATGCACACTAAGTAAAGATTTTTCAAAATTCTCACGCAGGGGAAGAGAGGAAGGACAAAAACTTAACCGGAAAAAACGGCTTCTACTGTACTATTTTAGATGCGATTTTTTGTTTATATCTGCGTTTTAGTAGGATATACCGTGGCAATGCACACTAAGTAAAGATTTTTCAAAATTTCCACGCGGGGGAAAAAGGTTAGGACTAAGGCTTAACCGAAAAAACGGCTTCTACTGTACTATTTTAAATGCGTTTTTTGTTTTTTATCTGCAATTTAGTAAGGTATGCCATGGCAATGCACACAAAGTCAAGATTTTTCAAAATTCTCACGCGAAGGAAGAGGGGAAGGACTAAGGCTTAATTGAAAAAACGGCTTCTACTGTACTATTTTAAATGCGTTTTTTGTTTTTTATCTGCAATTTAGTAAGGTATGCCATGGCAATGCACACAAAGTCAAGATTTTTCAAAATTCTCACGCGAAGGAAGAGGGGAAGGACTAAGGCTTAATTGAAAAAACGGCTTCTACTGTACTATTTTAAATGCGTTTTTTGTTTTTTATCTGCAATTTAGTAAGGTATGCCATGGCAATGCACACAAAGTCAAGATTTTTCAAAATTCCCACGCGAAGGAAGAGGGGAAGGACTAAGGCTTAACCGAAAAAACAGCTTCTACTGTACTATTTTAGATGCGTTTTTTGTTTTTTATCAGCGATTTAGTAGGGTATGCGTTGGCAATGCACACTAAGTAAAGATTTTTCAAAATTCTCACGCGAAGGAAGATAGGAAAGACTAAGGCTTAACCGAAAAAACGGCTTCTTCTGTACTATTTTAGATGCGTTTTTTGTTTTTTATCTGCGATTTACTAAAGTATGCCATGGCAATGCACCCTAAGTAAAGATTTTTCAAAATTCTCACGCAGGGGAAGGAGGGGAAGGACTAAGGCTTAACCGAAAAAACGGCTTCTACTGTACTATTTTAGATGCGATTTTTTGTTTATATCTGCGTTTTAGTAGGATATACCATGGCAATGCACACTAAGAAAAGATTTTTCTCACGCGAGAAAAAAGAGGAAAGACTAAGGATTAACCGAGAACAACAGCTTTACTGTACCATTTTAGATGCGTTTTTTGTTTTTTATCTGCGATTTAGTAGGGTATGCCATGGCAATGCACACTAAGTAAAGATTTTTCAAAATTCTCACGCAGGGGAAGAGAAGAAGGACAAAAACTTAACCGGAAAAAACGGCTTCTACTGTACTATTTTAGATGCGATTTTTTGTTTATATCTGCGTTTTAGTAGGATATACCGTGGCAATGCACACTAAGTAAAGATTTTTCAAAATTTCCAGGCGGGGGAAGAGGGGAAGGAGTAATACTTAATCGAAAAAACGGCTTCTACTGTACTATTTTAGATGCTTTTTTGTTTTTTATCAGCGATTTAGTAGGGTATGCCATGGCAATGCACACTAAGTAAAGATTTTTCAAAATTCTCACTCTTCTGTACTATTTTAGATGCGATTTTTTTGTTTTTTATCTGCAATTTAGTAAGGTATGCCATGGCAATGCACACAAAGTCAAGATTTTTCAAAATTCCCACGCGAAGGAAGAGGGGAAGGACTAAGGCTTAACCGAAAAAACAGCTTCTACTGTACTATTTTAGATGCGTTTTTTGTTTTTTATCAGCGATTTAGTAGGGTATGCGTTGGCAATGCACACTAAGTAAAGATTTTTCAAAATTCCCACGCGAAGGAACAGGGGAAGGACTAAGGCTTAACCGAAAAAACGGCTTCTACTGTACTATTTTAGATGCGTTTTTTGTTTTTTATCTGCAATTTAGTAGGGTATGCCATGGCAATGCACACTAAGTAAAGATTTTTCAAAATTCCCACGCGGGGAAGAGGGGAAGGACTAAGGCTTAATTGAAAAACCGGCTTCTACTGTACTATTTTAGATGCGATTTTTTGTTTACATCTGCGTTTTAGTAGGATATACCGTGGCAATGCACACTAACAAACGATTTTTCAAAATTCCCCCGCGGGAAGAAAGGGTAAGTCTAAGGATTAACCAAAACAACGGCTTCTTCTGTACTATTTTAGATGCGATTTTTTTCGTTTATCTGCGTTTTAGTAGGGTATGCCATGGCAATGCACAATAAGTAACGATTTTTCAAAATTCCCCCGCGGGAAGAAAGGGTAAGTCTAAGGATTAACCAAAACAACGGCTTCTTCTGTACTATTTTAGATGCGATTTTTTTTCGTTTATCTGCGTTTTAGTAGGGTATGCCATGGCAATGCACAATAAGTAAAGATTTTTCAAAATTCCCACGCAAGGAAAGAGGGGAATAACTAAGGCTTAACCGGAAAAACCGGCTTCTACTGTACTATTTTAGATGCGATTTTTTGTCTACATCTGCGTTTTAGTAGGATATACCGTGGCAATGCACACTAAGAAAGGATTTTTCAAAATTCCCCCGTGGGAAGAAAAAGGAAGACTAAGGATTAACCAGAACAACGGCTTCTACTGTACTATTTTAGATGCGTTTTTTGTTTTTTATCTGCAATTTAGTAGGGTATGCCATGGCAATGCACACTAAGTAAAGATTTTAAAAATTCTTACGCGAAGGAAGAGGGGAAGGACTAAGGCTTAACCGAAAAAACGGCTTCTACTGTACTATTTTAGATGCGTTTTTTGTTTTTTATCTGCGATTTAGTAGGGTATGCCATGGCAATGCACAATAAGTAAAGATTTTTCAAAATACCCACGCAAGGAAAGAGGGGAAGGACTAAGGCTTAACTGAAAAAACGGTTTTTACTGTACTCTTTTAGATGCGATTTTTTGTTTATATCTGCGTTTTAGTAAGATATACCGTGGCAATGCACACTAAAAAGGGATTTTTCGAAATTCCGCCGCGTGAAGAGAGGAAGAGAGGTTTATTTTTGATCGAGTACTTAGGTGTATTAAATTAATAACATTTCAGACATTGTTATAAATATTTTTATATATTTCGATTTTAAAAATGTTCGAACCATTTTAAATTCGAATTGGTTATTGTATATTGATTCGATTATAGAACAATTGTAAACGTTCCACAAAATTGATCAAATTGAAAATAGTTCGTTTGATTTTCGGCAATTTTTATCATTCTCAGCATTTTCGGCAATTCTTATCATTCTCAGCAGTAGGTGTTATATAGCAATTACTATGGTTGTTGAAATACTGAATATAAATGAGGTTTGCTTGCAAAATCCGCGCAGGCAAAGCCGCGAGTAACAGCTAGTTCACCCTTATAAATTTGAGTTTTTCCATGTTGCAAAGCCACTGATGGAGACTGCAACGTCTTGAGAATAGACGCTTCATTCCATTTAACTACTGAAGCCTACGCTTGTGCCATACTTGACAAAAGATGTTCCATCAGACAATAACTTATGGCAAACTTCAGCAGCGGAAATGGAGAGAGGATTGTTAGAATTTAACGAGTTAGAAAGGGATTTTTTCTGATGGAAGACTGTTTTTATGGATCGAAACTGCAAAACGAAGAATAAAGAAATAAAACAGCGAAAACGTGCAAAACAGTGGTTGAATGACAACGAACTGGTCCTTGATATTTTTTTATATAATTTTGTGTAATATCTTAACAATAACTTTACTTTTTATATTCCGTAAACAAGATAATTTGAACATATCCTGTAATTTCTTCTTATGTTTTCCTAGAAATAATTCTTTGGTTATTACGCAAAAATGCCCGTTATTCATCAAGCGTGAATCTGCAAATTAAACGTTCTCTGTGAGAAAAGTTACGAGACTAATGACAATTATTATTTTCTATAAGAAATTAATTATTTCGAAATAATGGTAATACTTATTGAAATTCTTACTTGGAAATTTTTCAACAAAATATCACAGCTTTGATTACATCTGAAAAAAGTATGAATTCGAATCAATAAAAAACGTGAAATTCTATCAAAACTTGTTACCACGGTTCACAAACACCAAGATCATACGGATAATTACGAAATATTGATACTACGTGAGAAATCTCGTCTCGTTCTTTTACTTCTTAAAAGATAGTTCTTGCATTTTCTTTGTAATGCAATCGTCAACAAGATTTTCTTTCTCAATCAACAATATAAATCATTTTATTAAATATCAAACATTGTAATCCAGACAATTGATTGTAGAAACAAAACGACGACGGTTAATTGAACGAATAAACAAAAGACTAACCTGCCTCTGCAAATGAGAAGTTCATAAGCTTCCATACGTTTTGTCGTACGGATGAAAGTACAACAGGAAGTTAAAAAACAGTAGAAATTCATCGAGAAGTGACGAATGCAAGTGTTTCTCCGTGTTTTCATATATCAAAACACGTTTGAAAATGTAAGACGAGATCCTAAAACGTTAATTTTTCTTCTATGCCCGATTCATTCCAGTAGAAAAAACGGTTCATTCTTTGTGAGAACGAAAAATAAAGCAGAATGTTTTTCTTCGGATTTTTATTATTTTCTTCTTGTAAGCGTCCACAGTTCAAAACAAAATGTGAATTTGTGTATGTATACGCGTACTTGGTTTCCACTGCCTGAAGATAAAATTTAAACTCAGGAAACGTATCCGGGTCGTACAGTCTTTAGAAACAAGTTATTTATCCGTCTCCATCTTAAACATCGATTAGAAAAAACACTTACCGACGTATTTATAGCTGCATTCAATAATACTAGCTGGGATAAGTCAAGTAAAATAAAAGACAGTAGAGTTCAGATTAGCGAAAAAAAAATTTAAAGAATAGTTCCTTGTTACCGGAGACACGTTTGAAAAAGTTTGAAAACTTGTTCCACTGGAAGTGCCGTTAAAGGTAGAGATAAAAATAAGAATTTGAATCTGAAACTGTTACTGAAAGAAATAAGATGTATTTTTCGCGAAAAAAGACAGACCACAAAGAGAAAAATGAATTCTTACATACAAAAAAACTATAGGAGTAATTTTCGTGCCACCGTTATTTAAGTATGTATGTGAAGTATCACTAGGGTTGCCACCTCATAACTTAGTCTCGCCCAGAGATGATGATTTAAGAGGCCAAAAAAACCCATATGCATACACATACAATTTTTTTATTTATATAAAGCCCATAAAAAACAATAAAGCATTAATCATGTGTCATTAAAAAGTTGATTAAAATTGCACTAAAACTTTTTCGCACGGGTAAAAAATTTTGAATTAAAAACATCCGAAAATAAATTTTTTTTTAAATTTAGGTTCCAACAGACCTTATGTTATGTAATGCTATTTAACCTGCTCGAGTCTGACTCTAACTATATACTATAACTTACCATTAATCATTAACCAACACGAACACTGATCATCAAACTGTCATCTATGTAGGCTATATCATGTCACTCTCAATAGACATCTCCTGACAGAACAGTCACAAGTAAGAGTACAACTACATAGCATGAAGTAGCACTGTGCCTGCGCCAGTTGCAGACGTTATGCCTTTAATTTAAGCCAACGACCGGCACACTAGTAATTTGGTACATGGGGAAGAAATATACGCAACGGTTTGCATATAATTTTGTACATATTCATTTCAACTTGCACAACCCGGAGAAATATTAATTAACCCCGGAGCTTGGAGATAACTCACTGAATCCCGAAGTCTCCAGGTCAAACCCGGACAGGTGGCAACCCCTAGTATCACACCAGACGGTAGAAGCGTTCAAACCTTGTGACGTAATGTCGCATATCGTCATTCGATCACTCTACTAATTCAAACCCTTAGACACTCTGTGACGTATTTCTCGAAAATTTTCGAATATCAAAGGGTCCGACAACAATAAATTTTTTCGTTTCCGGTAATATTGTAACATTGTGAAACAAAATTACGTTCTGTTTTCTTTTTTTGACGATAGTGCATTCTCTAAAAGTATTTAACAGAAAGGACATGAAATTATCGTAACGCTATATATTACGATGTTACAAACTGTAAACATAATTGAAATGTCATGCACAAATAATTCCTCGTATATGAATTATACGAAACTTAAAGTTTATTGAACATCCGTAGTAATGATGTAAATTAAACGTTTCGTTTTAGAAATTTTCTAGAAGTTTCGTTTTAGAAATTTTCTAGAAGTTTCGATTTAATAAATGAAACACTTAATGCGACGTAATACTCAACTAACAATACTTTACAATTGTTCGTTTTTATATTGTTTGTGTCCGAAACAAATAAAGCTCTCTGCTAATTTTCATTGTTGTTTCTTTTCTGTTAGAAACTGTTGAGCAAAATTCTGATTCGACAAGTCTCACGAACGTAACTAATTTTTTATGTTTGTTTATGTAATTAATATTGAGTAAATAAGAATACAGGTTCGACCGCAAACATCTTTCTGTCGTCGTGTTGAAATATATATACTTTGGGGTCTTGATCAAATAATTGCAGATTTCAATTAATAAGACAAATTTATTAAACGCTCGAATACTGTACAGAGTGCCGGCAGTGTCGTACACGTGGTCAGACAGACTGTCCGGGAGACAAAGACTGAAAACTAAGGGCACGGTAAGTGTTGCCAGGTTGGCCACATACTCCCTCCCCAGAGACAACGCTCAGGAATGTTGGGATATTAGATCGGCGACCAATTCGGCTATTTCACAGTCAAGCGATCCTAGTACATGATGGTATTTCGTAACTTCTGTCGTGATATTAGAGACAGCGAATTGTGATTCCACCTGTGTGAACCATACTCTAACGTTCTTTCTCCAAAAGGGTGGAATTTTCACCGATACACGTGCTACCTCGACGGGGTCTTCGCTCTTGCTCATGACCGAAATATATAATGTAAATACTCACAAAATTGGGTAAATAAGTTCTTGTGATCACGTTTGGCTCACCACTTTGGGGTCTTGATCAAATAATTGCAGATTTCAATTAATAAAACAAATTTATTAAGCGCTCGAATACTGTACAGAGTGCCGGCAGTGTCGTACACGTGGTCAGACAGACTGTCCGTGAGACAAAGACTGAAAACTAAGGGCACGGTAAGTGTTGCCAGGTTAGCCACAATACAAACTGTTGTTGAATTAATGCGTTTGTTGTTGCGTGTACGTAATATATATTGTATACTATGTATTGGTTTTTGTATATATAAATCTGGACTTTGTACAGAAATTATTATATTTACTGTATTTCTGTACAAAATCCACATTTATAGATAGAAACAAATACATAACATGCAATAATCATTACATATGCGCTCAATAAGCTGTGTGAGACTAGCAGAGGGCCACTGGGACGATCTATAATGACCACTTACACTGCAACAGGTTGGTGAAACCTGAGCGCAAATTGTCAGATGGCTTAGAGTGGCAAATCGAGTGGGGAGTGCGTTAATGAACCGGCAGTCGTCCTTAGAACAATGGTAGACAGGTTAAACAAAAATAGCAAAGCATTTATTAAATAACCAAGCTAGGTTACACGAAGCGATAATAATATTAAGTTTAAATGCGATTAAATATGAATTAACTATATAAAGTTTCGCTCTTAACAGCTCTAACGGCTATTCCGAGAGAAAGAGTTCACAAAGCTCTAAAATACAAATACCTCTAAGAGAAAATGAATGATACGTGTGCGTTGAATGGGTCATAAAAATCGTAGTCGGCGCGAAAACTGTAGTATGGTAATAAGTATGAAAGTTCGAAGTTGTGGTCTGTATTCTACCGATGTCTTCTTATTTCGGCCGTTGCGTCTGGTGTATGGAGACAAGATGCACACATTAACAAGAATAACTTCTGTTGGAAAGCTCGAGCTTTTATACTGTCTTCGTGAGAAAGGAGCCACGAGATCGACTTCTGTTGACATTAACAGTGCATTCCTCTCAACTATCCCACCTAATTGTAAAAACAAACGGTGACCTCCGATCTAATTATCACCAAGAACGAGTTTTTTCCATCAAAGTTGTTTACAAATTTTTTTCGACAACCACGTAAAAATCGCAGATCTCACAAGCGGCATTAATACAATTTAAATACATAAATAAAATATCCAATACAAAAATATAATTCCAAGAACATTAAGCAACTACCAGTATATGTAGTTTGTACTAGTACTAACCTAACTTAATGACTTTATATAATTAAATTCAAACCTGAAATAACGTTTGTTTTATAAAGCTTTAAAGACAACATTATCGATGCTTTACTACAGTAAATATGCTTACAGCTACCAAATTGCAATCGATATGTCACTAAAATTACACTAAGTGTTACAAGTATAGTACAAGTTAAGAAAAATATTTTAACGATTTTCTTAATGTTTTAAAATT
>NW_019387400.1:0-11317 GCF_000671375.1 Centruroides sculpturatus | reverse complement strand
TTCAAAATATACAATGAATGATTTAGTATGAGTGCATGAATTTTTAAAAAGTCAAATAGTTCATACATTTCTTTGAATCAGAAAATTTACATGTGAACATTGAGAATGAGCTATTATCATAGTCAATGAAAAGGAATCAGAATCAGAATCACTGCTCCTCTGATCTGTGCCAGAATCAGAGGAGCAGTGGTGTAGTGATGCAACTGGGGGATGCAAGGGAGCAGCAATTACAGTCCCTGCTACTAATATCCGTTTTTTTTTTTTTTTTTTAGCAATTGAAATTTGTTTATATGTAAGTGTAAAAGTAAACCAAAGCCATTCATGGCATTAGTGTAAATTTAGACTATAGAACCATAATTTTTGTAATATAATAAAATAGAGTGAGTTATTACTTTAAACAGGAGTAATAAAATTGCAGCCAAACTCCATGAATTAACAGAGATTTAAACTAAATATTTTAAATTTTTAAATAAATAATAAATAACCAATAATATTTGTCCCCAAAACATTAAATTTTCAAATTTCCTGAGTTTTTCCCCCATTTGTTTTTATTTATATGAAACTAATAATTCAAACTTGTGTGTTTTGTTCAGTGATTTCATATGATTATTATTTATATAATAGATTTGATTGCTGTAAACCAATCATATACAACAACATATATACTACAGCTTAATTTTGTGTATTTTTGTGTTGCAGTTTTATTCAAACAACATTCCATATCTCTTCATTTTTTTAGTTGAACCCTTCTTGTTAAATTCCTGGCTGCACTAATGCAGACAGTCATTATTATTCTTTCTATGCATCTTAATTCTAAAACCAGAAGACTGATAATTTCTTAAATATTTTAAGTAAATGTAGTCCTAAAATTAAATAAAATTTCATATATTTCTTGGCTGAAAAGTTATAAATTTTTTTGATGAATTATTTTAGTATATTAATGATTAGAGAAAAATTAAAAATAATTATATTTTTCAAACAATTCAACATAATTTAAAGTTTATTTCATCATTCCATTTATTTTTTTTTGTAACAATCAACCAATTATATAACAAATACATAATTATTACAATTGCATAGCATCAATTCTTGATTAAATAATAAAATAATTCATTTATTGAAAAACTATTAATGATAAATGATTAAACATGAACTTCTTTATTTAATGTTAAATTACAAATGAGAGGAATTTTTGGAAAAAATTTGTGACTTTCGTTAAATTATTATTATTAAAGATAATAAATTTTAGCAATATACATCAAATTATATTAAACCAATTAATATATTAAAAATAAATGAATTTTATTGGTTATTTTAATATATTTTTACCTTTTTTTTATTTCAATACAAAAAATTTCTTATTTCAACATAAAAATATTTTTTAAAAACAAATATATTATTTGCACAATTTTGGATGGCCTTTAAATATTTAAAATGTTTTATTCTTTTCTATATTTAATTTTTATCAAAAAAATAAAATAGCATTTATATTTTTATAACATTTATTTAGATAATATTTAGTTTATTGGAACTCTTTCACTTTCATATTTAAATGGAACTTATTACAATAATAAAATAATTATTAATAAATATATTTTTTAACATTTAATATTTAAATCAAAATATTTTAATAATAAACAATTTATGTATTTTTTTTTATAAAAGTAACAACAACAACATAAATATAGTATTTTCACTCTTTGTAAAATTAAATCTTTTTTTCTCCCTCTTTTCTTTATGACATTCTGGCCAAGTGTCAATATTGGCAAACTTGTATTTGTGATATATAGAAATACTAAAGTCTTTATTTACATTCTGACCTATTCATTATTATTTATAACAATTTTAATTAACTACCCCATCATATGATATGAAATTATGAAAAATTTATGACCATGTACTGTACTACTGTATATACTTTTTTAATCTAAGAATATCATTAATCTTAAGAAAGATCACATGACCTACAATATTATATAAGGTAAATACTTACCAAATATAATAATGTTCATAAATACATATACTGTAGTGCAGATTGTGAAAGATATGTTTTTATTTTATAAACTGGGTAGTTTATCCAAATTTTTGGTTTTATTTTGTTTTTTTTTAAACTCATTTACTTTTTATATCAAATTAATCATTTCAATATATTATAGAGAAAATATTTGAATTAAATAATGACACACATTACAGTATTGGAATTTTTGTGCTTATAAAAAATTTAATTTTTTTTGGATAGAAATAGATTTTCATGAACACAATAAGTATACAGATGTGTATTTTTCAGTTAAAATTTTTTTTCATGGAGGAATTTACTATGCAGGAAATAATTCTTAACTCTACATTGTATATCTTTTTTTCATTTGATTGACAAAAAAGCACAAAAAATTGTACTGTATTATATTATATTAAATTAATAAGTACTTAATTCAGAAATAACCAAGAATGTATATATATATATAGTCTGGAAATTATTTTTTCACTCTGGAAAAGATTGGTTCGGTCCCATAAATATTGTGGTTAAGCTGCTACATAATTAAATATTTATAGAAGCTATTATATTCTGTTCAAACAACACAGAATTATTATGGTTATTTCATAAAAACATTATTTTACAATTTTTTTAATTAAAAATTTCAATACACTTCAGAAAATATGAATTTTTCAGTTTATATCACTACTTTTAAAATAATTTTTAATTGAATTCTCACTTAAAAAAATTAAATATTATCAATTCTCCTGAAGGACTATAAAAAATAAACAATTCTTGAGCAATCACAAATAAAGAATGTTAGAATGGTTACTTTAATTTGTAGATGATATTTTTAATCTGGAGTAAATGCTATTCCAATTACTATTAATTTACCATCTTGCAGACTTGCTAATATATGTGTATTTCCTGGAGTAACACTTACTGCTAAGATGGGTATATGCAATGATAATGATGTGGCAGATTTCAACCTGTTGAGAAAAGTTATATTTTTATCAATGTATTTTTAATTTAATTTAATAATACTTTAATAACTAGTTTTCTGATAATTAAAATATGCTTTCATGCTCAATTTCTTATGCAGACATTATCTTCCTCTTATATATTAAATTTCTGTTGTAATGATACTAATATTAATTTTATAAATTTGAAATTAAATTACTAATTTTTGTGTACAAAATAATTGTGTATTTTACTCTATAATTAAATCCATGTTTTGTGATAGCTCTATTTTAAATAAATCACAATAGTAAATTTAAACAATTTTAATACTTTTTAGATGAGAATGTTTTTCAAGGCTCATCTAAAAAGACCAATATATTAGTTAAGAATAAAATATTCATAAAATATTTTTTTTATACACTTCCAAATCTCAATGTAGATAAAAATTAAATAGCATGATTACAAGGCAATATGTATATATGGTGCATAGTACAATCCTAAGATACTACTTTAGAATGAAGATAACTAGAGTTATGGAAGTGAGATACTGATATGGAAAAGTATACACTTGACAGATCAGACCATCAGTAGTCCCTAGTGTTAAAAATTGGAAGTTAGCATTCTTATCTCAAAAGCTACAAGAGATAATAGTTGCTTGTTTTTATTCTGTTTTTATGACATTGTCACAATGCTGGGCTACAATTTTTAATCATATTTTTAAATTATTTAATTTAAAATAAATGCTTGCCACTTCAAATTAATACTGTAGTATTTTGCCCCTGTACATCATATTTTTCTGTTAGCAATGGACTTGTGTTGGTATCTATCTAATCCTTTCAAGTGAAAATTTTTGAATTGAAATAACATGACTTCTGGTTTGCATAAAAAGTTCACATATAGTTAATTGGGACCTCCTGCCCCTAAGCTAACCATATCTGGTCTTGAATTTCATTTATCTTTCTTGAGATTAAGGAAAGATGGACAGACAGCAACAGTGGGAATTTATAAGTCTATCATTTTTTCAAATTGCAGCTCAATAAATAAGAAAATTACAGTGCATCACTAAATTAGTAGGGAATGACATTTCACAAAAATGAATAATATGAATACAAAACTGAGATACATTTGCATATCTATACTGTTGGGTTGCCCTTTGAGAATGAGCTACAATACTGCTAGTCTCTCTTAGTTGTCAAATAGCTGTCTTAGCTGTTCATGCAGCTTTCCTAGCATTTCATCCACATTTGCTGTATAGCAGCACCATCTCATAATACTCTTTATGTATAGCTTGTGATCTTTTGTTGTTCGTTGTTTGTTGCTGTAATCTTTTGTTAGTTTTTTGAAGCATATCATGTCTTCTGTTAACTGATGATTGATTGCACATTGCCAGACCTGAGCTTTTATTTGCAGGAGGGAAGTGTCACATCACAGCCATCTTTTGCATATTAGAGTGTACTGTTCATATATAAATTTAGCATCATGTATAGAGTTTCCAGCCTTTATTTGTATCATCTGTTTCTATGAAATGTCATTTCCTACTAATTTGTTAACGCTCTGCAACTTTCTCATTTACTTTTTTTTTTGTATCTCTCACAGTCAGAGATAGTAATGCTAATTTTCTAATTTTATTTGCTAAGGGTGCTACCATCAGGCACATGATCATTTTACTATACCAATACAGTCGACCCCCCTATAACACTGTTGATTATTCTGTTTTATATGAATTCCATGTTGTATGAGTCACTTAGATTTTACAAATATGTGTGTCGTTCACAGCCTGACACACATATTTGTAAAATCTAAGTGACTCATACAACATGGAATTCATATAAAACGGAATAATCAACAGTGTTATGGGGGGTCGACTGTACCTCACTTCCATAGCTTTAGATATCTTCATTCAAAAAGTTATTTAAATGACTTAAGACTATTGTGCACCCTGCATGAGTTTTCATTTAAAACACTATTTTAAAATTTAATTTTATCAATGAATATACTTATGTTTACAATATGATAATAGTTAGAATAGGTCTAATCATGTTCTCACTACTTTCAAATTACTTGTTCAAAATTATGAAATTCCCCATTTTGTACTCCTTACACCATATAAGCTACATTATACATTACCTGATATGGAATTGTGTTTAAAGAATTAAATAAAAACAAAAAAATAAGCCTTTATAATAGATTTAGTGAGATAAGACCATCATGTTGATGGTCTTCAATAAATACAGGGTGTCCCACACGGGAGTACAACTTTAAAAATGCAAATTACTCACGAACACATGCATGTATCATCATGCAACAAGGTTCAAAATATTCCTTATTTAATGAAGAATTCATTAGAATGATCAGAAGATCGGAGTGTGGTGCGTGATTTCTTGTTCTCGGATCATTGATCCAATTTTCTTTGACGAGACTGTGAACACTGACCAATACTCATCCATATTTGATGAATTTGTGAAACAACTGGACAACTATGAATTTCAAGAAGGTTACTTTCAACAGGATGGGGCAACGTGCCATACCTCTCATGCCAGTATGGAAGAGATCCAATCATTTTTTGGAGACAAGGTGATCTCAAAAGGTTTGGGGCCACCTCAATCACCCGATTTAACTCACTCAGATTTTTTTATATGGGAATATTTAAAGGGCAAGGTGTATGCAAGCAAACCCAGGACCATTGAACAACTGAAAGCAAACATTGAGTATGAAATTGCTGCCGTCAACAGTGACATGTTGCAGAGGACATTCTCAAATATGGAGCATCACATTTTCTTGTGCACGGACATTGGGAGAGGACATTTTCAGCACCTTTTATAATGTGGACTTGTTTTCCACTAAATACAAGTATGTTCAGTTCTTACAGCTTGCCTTTACGTTCACACGTTCGTGAGTAATTCACATTTTTAAAGTTGTACTCCCGAGTGGGACACCCTGTAGATTAGAAAAAACTGGGATTGAATAAGTTAGTAACAGAAATGATGTAAGTTTTCAAATAAAAAATAAGGAAATTATTTCTTAAGCAAAGAAATAAAATAATGAAAGTAAAAATTTTATTTTGCCTCAAACTATATCTTAATTCTGTGCAATTAACTCATTGATTATCTGTAAAAAAGTGTGTGAGTGCAGGTGTAGGTTACCTATTGGTTTTTAAACTTGTAATTTGTTACAAACTGCTCAAACAGCTTTTTCATTTTTAAGAACATCTTTAGAAAACACGGAAAATCCTTTGTTTGCTGCCATTGCAATTTTTCCAGAAATCACCAAAAGCACATATGCATTTGCCATGCCTTTAGTCTACTCCCATTCATGCTCTATGTATCAATTTATGTTTTAATTGTTAATAGAACCTACTTTTTTAAATCAGACAGAAAAAAGTTTAATACAGTGAAATTATTATTGGATTCAATATAGGTAGTTAAACTTGGATCTTGAAAGATGATAAGTTTCCAGTAGTTTTCTTCTCTCTATGACTCTCAAAGAACAATTTAAAAACCACCTGTTAATTAAAGATTTCAAGGACTTCTAACTCTCTTAATTAATTAATTAAAGTGGACAAGAATGGTCACTACATCAATTTTAAAGAAGAAAAATGCATATCTCATGCTTGGCTAGCACATTATGATTTAAATTTATGATTAATTACATAATTTGTCTATCAGCATTGAATTGGTACATTCAGATTTGAATTATTCCTTGTTTGAATCAGATAGTGCCTGACAAAGATTTTAGGTGTAAACTGAAAACATTCTATTTCTAGTACATTTGATCCAGTACAGCTGTAGTTAAGTATAGATGTGTATTATTGCATGACCTGTTCCAGTGAATGCAATAATACAGGCTGTCCTCATGCCTTTGGAGCAGCCTATTGATTGTATACAGTTTAGAAGATACCATCTTAGATATTAAAATGTTTTTCTATTATACTTTCTTGCAGATGTAATTATAAAATAAGTGAAGCAAAAAAACTGTAAATAAATTTTTTAATCTTTCACTAGGCATGTAATTTTATTATTTCATTTCTGTTTTATTATAATGAAGTATATAATAATAATAACAAACATCAGATAAGTTAAATATAAAATAAATCAAAAAGATAATAAATGTTAATGTCCACAATATTCAATGACAGGTTGGAAGGTGAACTGCTCATTTTTTATTCACCGAGGCAAACTTAAACTTAGTTGAAATAGATATTCATGCATTCCCTAGTGAATGTAGAATGTGAAAATGATTTATTTTTGAATAGCAAATTTCATTTCCACTGCCATTTCACAAAATGAGAACAGCTAAATGACTTATCATACACAAACCATAGCAAACATCATTAAAACATGTTAGCTGATAACAGCAAATTGTTTTTTTATGTTTATTTTTCAATTTATTATTTGAAAACAAAATTTCAAAATCAATTATAATAGGAAAAATATAATTTATAATTATATTCTTACAATCTTGTCACATTTAAATCTCTTTCTTATATCTAAAAATTCATTGTTCTGATCAGTGGTAAATGTTTTTTCACTAATGGTAAAGTTTAATGCATAAAATATGATTGTGATTCACAAAACAGAAAAATTCACCAAAAAAGATGTCATTAGTGTTAATATTCACCTTCTTTCAGGTATTCATCAATTTTCTGGAACGTTTATAATCGTTCTATAATCGAACCAATATACAATAACAAATTTGAATTTAAAACGGTTCAAACATTTGGTCAAAAAATAAAAATATATAAAAATATTTATAACAATGTCTGAAGTGTTATCAATTTAATACACCTAAGTACTCAATGAAGACTAAATGTAGTTGAAAACAAAAAATTGCATCTAAAATAGTACAGTAGAAGCCTTTCTTCAGGTTAAGCCTTAATCCTTTCCCTTTCTCTTTAAGAAGGGATTTTTGGAAATTCCCTCCCCACAGAATTTCCAAAAATCCCTTCTTAGTGTGCATTCTCATGGCATACCCTAACTGTGTACCAAATTTCATCTCTTTAGGTTAAGCGGTTTGCTCTGGGCAATGATGAATCAATCAGTCAGTCAGGACAAGTAATTTTATATATTTAGATTATGATGACAATTATCACATCAAACAACCATCAAAGTTGTCTGAAATATCATCATTATGTAAGAGGATGATAATTATGAGAAATTTATCAGCTTTCACAATACAAATTAAAATAGGAGTGTCAAATAATATCAATTAAAGCATGAATTGAACAGACTAAACATGGTTTTTGAAAAATTGTGCTGGCAGATGAATATATGTCCATGGCATACAAAAGATTTTTCACATTTTTTAAATATGCTCTTAGTGACTTTAGACAAACAAAAGCTGTTTGATAAGTTCATAACTGCAATTTAAAGTCAGCAATATAATATATTTTCAAATTGCCTTTTAAACACAAATGGGTTATCCACACATTATATTATTTATATTCTTGAAAAAATCCTATTGCAAATAAGAAAGAGAAATTATATTAAATATATTTAAGAAAATTAAAAAGTTACCCATAAATTTCAAAAACATTTAACATTCCACTTGAATCACCAGTAACCAAATAATTTCCAGAGATGCACATTCCTATAATAGATGAAGACAGCTCTCGATGACAGAGATATTTTCCATTTATAGTAAAAACATGAAGCATTCCATATTTCTAAAATAAAATTAATTTTTTGTATTAAATTATATAGAAAAGTTTAAATTGCAAATATTAGAAGTGTAAAAAAATTAAGTAGTTTTTTATTTTCTAAACACATATGACTAAGCATTATAAACATAAGAATATACTTCAGCAAAATGTTTTAATTTCTGAAGTATGTATTGATACCAAATTCTTTGATATTTGTTCTGTACATTTAATTAGAAACGTCAGAGATGACTGTATTCCACTCCCCTAATAACAAAAAAATGATCCCCAATAAAATAAAATAATATTACAAAATATAAAAGATATAACAGACATAAAATAAAAAAAATTATAAATAAAGTAAAACAACAGTTACATTATATATTATATAAACTACATTTACATTTATTTTTAAAAAAATTAAAATCACGATATAGGTAAGGTTCAACAGGCTGTATGTGAGATGCTATACGGTAAAAAAACGATCTTTGTGAAAGAGAAAGGCGAAAAAATGGGATGAAGAAGCATGATGTATTACAGGTTCTTACAGTAGGGATGCGGAGACCTAGCCAGTAATTTAAAATTAGATCATAGAAGTATTTAAAGCAGAGAATGCAGTCAAAATATTTTAAACGATCAGAAAGATTTGGAAGACCAAGGTGAACTCTTGCCACATTGTAGTTGTCAGTAAAGGGTAAATTGCAAAATTTGTTTATCAGAAAACAAACTTTATTTAATTCAGATTGTATTTTTTGAATCAGATAAGGGGCAGCCATGGCCCAGACTGGTAAACAATAATTGACTATTGATTGAAAATTAGTAAAGAAAATTGTTCTGAGTACGGTCTTTGAAGAGATATTTTTGCAAAAACGCCAGATAAAGCCACGTCTAATTGCAAAATAATGTAAGAGATATGATCATGGAATATTAATTTTTCATCAAATATGATACCAAGGCCACGATGAGACTGGACATAGTTTATTTTAGAAGAATCAATAAATATGGAAGGATGGTAGGGATTGCGAAGTAGAGAAAAACACATAATGACAGTTTTATGGATGTTGATTTTTAGATTATAACTGGCAAGATTAGAACGTAAAGAATTGACAGTGATCTGAAGGGAGGAAGGATCATTGGATAAAATTTTGATGTCATCGGCGTAGGCAATTACTTTAGAGTGGTGGTTGGTTAGTAATTTATCTATATAAGCTGAGAAAAAAAGCATGCTTAGTACAGATCCTTGAGGTATGCCACAGATAGGAGAAAAAGGGAAGAAATCAAAGTCACCAATGTGAATCTTACATAGTCTGGATAAATAGTAATTGTTTAACCAACAGTAAAGAGCGGGATCTAAATAAAAATAATTACTTAGAGTCTGAAGTAGTAATTTAGGAATGATAGAATCAAAGGCTTGGGAGATGTCAATATAAATTATGTAGGTNTCATTGGATAAAATTTTGATGTCATTGGCATAGGCAATTACTTTAGAGTGGGGGTTGATTAGTAATTTATCTATATAAGCTGAGAAAAAAAGCATGCTTAGTATAGATCCTTGAGGTATGCCACAGATAGGAGAGAAAGAGAAAAAATCAAAGTCACCAATGTGAATCTTACATAGTCTGGATAAATGGTAATTGTTTAACCAACAGTAAAGAGCAGGATCTAAATCAAAATAATCAATTAGAGTCTGAAGTAGTAATTTAGGAATGATAGAGTCAAAGGGCTTTGGAAATGTCAATATAAATTATGTAGGTGGATTTTTTGTTCTCAAAATTTTGCAAAATAGTATAAGTTGTTTCAAGAAGATTAGTAGTAGTAGAAAGGTTACGGATGCCAGAGTGTTGATGAGGGAGAATCTGGAGGTAATTTGGGTATAGATTTTGTTATATAAGCAAATTTCTTAATATGGCTGATAGAATAGTTATTGGTCTAAAGGAATTATCTTTTTTGGGGAGAACCTTTATATTAGAGATTAACCATTGATTTTGAATGAGACTAGAGTTTAATAAAGTTGTGAAGAGTTTGGAGAGAACAACAGCGGAATTGCCTTTAACTTTTTAAAGAATTGAGTCTGGACTATAATTCGAGTTGTTTAGGCTATCTACGGCAGACTTAAACATCGGAAAAAGAAATTAAAAAAAATTATGTTTACATTGTTGAAAGGATAGGGAATGAACCTTAGCTTCAGGTAAAATGCAAAAATATCTAGATTTAATATTATTAAATATATCATATATTTTATCGTCTGAAATAGATTTTTGTGAGGAGGTTTTTTTTTTGAAAAGTTAGGAATGAAATGCCAGAAGTACAAGGATCAGCGGCAAAGTTAGACACAGTTCTGTTAAAATATTCTAGAAAAGCAATACAATGTTCCTGGTAATAATGTTGTTGCAATATTCTATGTAAGTATAAGTCACGAGGGTTATCATAACATTTCCATTTGCTCCATTGTTTTCTGACCATATTGGATAATTTCTTTAAGTGTAGAGGAAACCATCCATTGGCAGAAGAGTTTATTTTACGGAATTGTAATAATTTTTTAATAGTGGCATAAAACAAGTTGTTAATTTTATCAGTAAGTTTCTGAGGAGAAATAGGCGAGTTGAGGAAGGTCCAATCAATGGAGCAAAGGATTTTTGAGGCCTCCATTCCATTGAATGAGACCCAAATTGGAATATTAATGTTTAATTAAATTGCCTCAATGTCCTTTTTTCTTATTAATATGTAAATTTTCGACTATAAATTCGTAT
>NW_019387399.1:5638-12023 GCF_000671375.1 Centruroides sculpturatus | reverse complement strand
TTACTTACTAGAAAATAAATTAAATTATTCAAATTTATGATATTCCTGTATGATCTTTTTTATTCATATAAAATTCTATTTTACTATCTCATCCCAGGAAAAGAAATTATTTTTCCCGTAATCCCGCTGGAGGCAAATTTCCCGGGAAATGACAAACCCTAGTCGTGTGATTTTCATAGACAGTTCTTCTGTATTTTATTTATTTAAAGTAAACGACACTATGGCTATTGGCCTTTTCCGACTGTAAAAAGTGCATATATAAAACACAAACAATAACAAGGAAATAACAAAAAAGAGAAAAAAAACACAAAACACAATTCAATTTTTTAACAACTTGTTTAAATGGACGTAAGTTCTCAAATCTTTATAATATTTAACAACTGAAAATAAAGATGTAAATTTACACATACACCCAGCAATTTTTGCTCTCCACATCCAATTAGTACTGTGCTGTACAGTACATCATACTTTTCCTTTAACAATAGAGTCGTGCCTGTCATCTATTTAACTCCTTCCACGGGAAATGTTTTGAATTGAAATAAAGTGACTTCTGTCTTGCATCAGAAGTTCATATATAATTAGTCGAGACAGGATTAACTATGTATGAAGGTTCCGATGCAATCAACTCGTAATCTTTTCACATCTGATCTCGACTTTCATCTACTTACCTACGTTCTGTAGATTAAGGAAGGCCAGACAGGCGGATTTTTAGATCTACAATGGGTTCAAATTGCAGCCCAACATCAATATAGAAACAACAGTTGCAGAAGATTCAAAAATTGCTCCATTTAAGCTGAATCTTACTCAAATCTACTTGATTTATGAGAACATCGTACTTCCAACATCCTAACTCTAACAAAATGGATTACACTTAGTCTCTGTGGGCGTGAGTGAAAGCAGAATGGTCCGTTTCTACAGCAAGACAGACTCAGAAACCCCGAAATCGAAATTCTGTCAAAAAATCGAAATTTTTAGCATTAAACTGAGTCGAGAATTTCGACAATTGTCTGTTGCTTTGTTCGAATGCGATTGTTTCGAGTATTTTCGCATTTTGCTGTAGTTTTTGCGATTTTTTTGGGTAAGTTTAGTCCCTGATCTTTCTAGATTTAGGTATTTTCTTAACATTGTTAGGTACTAAATCACATTTAGCAGCGATAATTTTCCGAATATTTCGATAACAATCGTTGTGTGGTTTCTTCAAAGAGAAGAATCGAGCCTTTGACTTATTTTGGAAAAGCCCATTCAATCTTTTCGTTGTTAATTTTCGTCAATCGAATCGAATTGTTAAAGCAAACTCGAATAATAAATTCTTTCGTTTTGTGTATATTACATATGCGTACACATTACATCCCATAGGACATCATTATAATTAATCTGACGTTTAATGAGTAAAAATAAATGACTTTATTCGTCATTAATTTCTTCTAGAATATTTTCAATATATCGAAATTCGAAATTCTGTCGAAATTAATTCGAACAGTATATCGAAATTCGAAATTCTGTCGAGTTTTAATGACAATCAACAGAACTTTTATAAAGCATAGAACTGTTATTATTATAATATATTCAATACATAATAATTGAATTTCAACGTTTTCGTTTATTATTCCATTACAACTTTATATTCATTTGTGATTAGAATTTTTCTTATACTTAAAACGACCATTTTCTATCGTATTTATGTTATTAAATTTTCATTTCATTGTCTTAATTTAACGCTAGTTCTACAATATTTAATACTCGTTTGTTTTTCGCTTGCAGAATAGATAATTTCAAAGCGTTGAAGAATTGGAATACCTCTGGAGGAGAGAGTTCAGAAAATAGCTCCTCGACATCAGGAACATCTTTCTCTTCGATTCGAGTGATTCGCGTGCGTCCGAAAGAAATGCTGGAAGGTGCGAAGGAGAAATCTGCTCAACCCGACAAGAAACGGGTGATTGTCACCATTCCCGATGAGAGCACGTCGTCTGTCATCGATTACCTGGAACAGAGATATCCAGAAGTTCCGGAATGGTCGGTGCAGAGACAGGCACGCGAGCAAGGACTGCAAGAGGAGTGTAAATCGATTCTGAAAAAGAAGCCTTGGTGGAAGAAGATCTCCTTCTTCTGGAAGAAATAAATCATCAAGGTCTTCTCACTGGATGTGACATTTTTTACCCGGATTTGGACTTTTACCTGGCTGTGACCTAATGAACCGGATGCGACTTCATTTATTTAATTTTGATGGCGGTTTGGCGTCTTCTCTTTCCTGCTGACGATTTTTGGAATGATACATGTCCTTTGTCATCGCTTACGAGGGACGTGTTCTTCCACTTCAGTTAATTAAAGTCTACGGCAGCGTTTCTCAAAGTGGGCGATAACGCCCCCTTGTGGGCGCTGGAGGCTTTCAAGGGGGCAGTAGAAGGCTCAAAGAGAATTGGGGGCATTAAGGAAATATAGAGGGGCGACGGCAGACAAATTCTATATATAAAAATTCGACGGAATATATATAAAATGTTGACATTTTATATATTTTTTATTTTTTATTGAAGGTCACAACTTGAATATTTCTAACACATTGACTTTTATTTTAGCTCAGCGTTTCTCAAAGTAAGCAATAACGCCCCCTTCTGGCGCGATGAATAGATCTATGATAGAGGCAGGGTATTGAACGGTGACCAAAGGCAAAATTGGGGCTGATAAGAGGAAACATTGCGTTTAATGGTTTCCAGATGATGAGAACAATGTACAGTAAGGGCACAAAGTGTGAGATTCATAGAAAAGTTTTCCTAAGAATATTTCCAATCCTTTTCTCACACAAGAGAAAATTGTTTGGGGGGCGTTGGGTATAACTTTATGGAACAAAGGGGCGGTGGATCGAAAAAGTTTGAGAATCACTGGTCTACGGTGACAACATAGCACCGTCTTCGGTCGTTTGAAACCTCTCAACCGAGGATGAAATTCTGACCGGAAAATAATGGATTTTCGCCAGCAACGTGCGTGTCAACACTGGACACCCGAATAAAAACAAAAGGGAAATATCGCAGTTAGCATATGTTTAAGCCACAATTATAATTGTACTAGCAGGTGGGCCCGGCGTTGCTCGGGCAAAAGTAACGATAACTAAGATAAAGATTATTACGTTACAGTCAACCTTACCCGTTTTCAAAGAATGCAAGAATTAGGTCTTCCTGTTTCCAGACTAATTACAGAATTTTTACATGGGTTAAAAAATGTTCGATTTCTCGCAAAAACGAAAAAACTCCATCTGCGTCTTGCACGTCGCTTTCTCTTAACAATTCCATTGTTACGTAATACTTCCATTGTTGACACTTCCATTGTTACTTAAAACTTTTATTGTTACTTAAAACTTCCATTGTTACTTAACACTTCCATTGTTGATGGAAGTGTTAAGCCTTAATTCTGTCCCTCTCCCCCCGTGGGGAGGAATTTCGAAAAATCCCTTCTTAATGTGCGTTCTCGTGACGTACCCTAACTATGTACCAAATTTCAGCTTCCAACTCCTAACCGTTTGGGCTCTGCGCTGATTATTATTATTATCAACTCGTCTCGATTATACAGTATATATAGATTGAACAATTAAATGTGTATATGAACCTTTACTTAATAAAAGTTTTAAACTTTATATTAATTGACTACGTGTATCAGTTTAAATATTATATCTGCACCTTTTATTTTTAGACTAATTCATAATTAAAGTTGAAAGTAATATTTCTAACAATTAAACCGAAAGGAAAAAACAGAAGAAAATGTGCGCGATTCATAACGAAAGAAAAAATAAAAGAAGTGAAAGTAATTTTAAAAACTTGCGAATTTCTATCGATACAAAAGCACGAAATAAAATACTATAAAACAGAGATTATTAAACTGAAGTGTGTCTCTTTGTTAAGAATAATTCTCTAACTTAATTAATATCAACTTAATACAAATCGACCCCCGTATAACACTGTTGATAATTTCATTTTATATGAATTCCATGTTGTACGAGTCACTTAGATTTTACAAATACGTGTGCCGGTCTGTGAACGGCTCATGTATTTGTAAAATCTAAGTAACTCGTACAACATGGAATTCATATAAAACGGAAAAATCAACAGTGTTATAGGGGGGGTCAACTGTAACAGAAAAGTTTTCAATATCACCGTAAACAATATTGACAATACGGACCTGACGTCCCTTATCGAGATAGCCAAAAGTAAGCCATCGTTATTTTTAATTTGTTAACAATAAAGTGAAACGATTTGATTAATGTAAGCGTGTCTTTTCAGTGGCTCAAAATGTTCAGTTGCAGTATCCTATGCGACTGTCGATGAATGTCGTAGACATGATCGAGGATCTACTACAAAAGGTAATATTATAATATTTACTGTAATTATATTTCAGTAAATACTGTACTTATACTGTAATTATATTTCATCTCGAAATATTAAATGCTATTATTTATGTTGTTTTATACGAGAATTTCATAAATTTTATGTAGTTAATATGAAACGCGTTCATTTAATAACATAAATACATTTCAATACACTTTCTGAATAATTATGTGAATATTTGAATAACTAGTTCAGTTTGTTTAATCAACACTGTTGAATACTTAATTTCAATGTTTGTGATAATCAAAATTTAATGAGTAATCAGAAGCTGAATAACTTACTGTAATATGAGTTGACTTTGAAAGTTTACAGATAAAAATATAATTAAAACAGAATCGACTGTTGTAATTAATTTTTATGATTTCTTGTCTTTTCAGGATCCGAACAAACGTCTTCAAGAAGGACACATCAGAATACACAGATTTTTTGATGATGTCCCTTGACCCCAATCAGTTCGCACTTGACTGATTCAATGTTTTAAATCCTTAATTCGATTTGTTTTTCGTGTTCAAAGTCGCTCAATCTATTAGTTTGCTATCAATAAATGGATTAATAATCTACATATTTCCTATTTTGGAACAATGCATGACAGGTTAAATATATATTTTTAAAGTTTTCGCGAACCGGTCAGATTAGAGTTGCGAACCAGCGGTTGAGAAATACGGGTCTAGACTATTCCTCAAGTTTCTATAAAAAATTTCTGTTCATTCCTTTTTTCTCTAATAACAAAAATGCGGTCCTTAAGGCCATTTTTGACAAAAATTTTTTTTTCAATTTTTGGAATGTTTTTTAAGTCCCCAAATTTTTTCAAAATTTTTTGCCTGCGCGAAAAAATTTTACCGCGATTTTAATGAGCATTTGATAAGGCTCGATTAAGGCTTAATTGTTTTTTAATGGAAGTTTTTTATCAAATTTATTTCATGGTTCCTAAGTTGTAGTGCACGGATTTTCCTTCGTTAAAGTTATTTAAAGCTGCTTTCTGATGTCAAAAACAACCTCCGATAGTTTTTTAATTTTTTTAATTAATCGATTTTTTATATATTAAATTAATTAATTAGGGGGGTTGGAAATCGCAATAAAATTTTTAATTTTTTAAAAATATTTTAAAATATTCGTGTCGGTCATATTCACCCTACTTTAAACCCTTGTCCTCCCGAGAAGTATATGAGAATGCCCCTGGAAATCGGACTCCAGCTGTGTTCAAGGTCATCCAGCTATGTAAACAATGACTCATCGGTGTTAAATTTCACAGAAAGGCGAGACAAAGGAAAATAAAATTTGAAGCTTTTTCTTCAAAATTAACGCATTTCTTTCGTTCTTTTTCAGTTTTAAGTATTTTTTATGCTTGATTACATCATAATTAAAATCAGTCGGGCGTTAAGGGGTTAAATTATTTTATGTTTTTCTATTTTAGTTCCGGACAATTCCGGAACCTCACACTTGTATTCTTATGACATCATAGTATTACGAAAATTGGGATTCTTAAAACTTATAAAATAAATACAGAAATAAACAACAAACGAAATTACAATTATACGTTATTAAAATATAGAAGTTCAGCGCAGAGAATCGTAACTACAAATCTCTTTCTTTTGCAACATAACTATAAAAATTGTTTTGGTGTTGTTTCGCACAAAAAATAATCAAATTTATTTTAATTTTTTAGTAATGTAATTATTTTTTTTTAAATTTACAGCTTTTTAATTTTTAAATTTTAATTATAAGCAAGTTAACATTGGTTAAACTATCGGATTACCTGTTGATTTTCGAAAATATAACTACAGAATATTTATTACAAGCATGATCAATCTTGCCAGTTTTTAAGCCCTAAATTTGCCAAAATCAGTGATATTTGTTACCCAATATCATTTCAGTTAACTAATTATTAAACTATGTATCGAAGTTGCGGAAAAAAACGGAAGAGAGAGGGAAAATATGCTTGCAGTACAGTACATTCAAGGAAAATCGTAACAACAAATATAAAAAGCTTGTGCCAACAACAAGTCAGCGCC
>NW_019387399.1:0-4063 GCF_000671375.1 Centruroides sculpturatus | reverse complement strand
ATACAGTAGAACCTCGATTATCCGCCCTAATTGGGGACTGGGGTTGGTCGGATAATTGAAAAGTCGGATAACCGAAAAGTATGAAAAAATCCATTATTAGTGTAGTATATTATTATATCCCATGTAATTAGTATATTAGTATATCGCTATTAACCTATCTCACATTAAATTTTCATCCATGTTAAGCCTATCAAACTTTTTAAAAATAATAATTGTCGCTATTGCATCGTTAAAAATTATTTCTTTATTTTGCACAAAATAAATACAGTACTGTACTGTACAGGCCCAGATAAAAACCCTAGTCTGCTTATTTTGACATTCAGCAAAAAACTAAATCACAACACAAACTTCAAGAAAAACAGCAGAATGTCTAGCTCATGTGCAATGCACACTACATCTAGCTATTTCATGACATCACATGGCAAGTTTTGGGCAGAAAAGTAGAAAGTGACACTGAGAACCAACAGCAGTTTGGTGCCCAAATGCTGCCCAGCATATCTATATAATGGATTTTTTATCGGCTAACAAAATTTGGGAAATTTATTGGCATGACTTATTTTCACATATTTTCGGTCAATTACATACTATGTCCTCACAAGCAAATAAGCTTCAGACATTACTGCACATGGACAAAAAGACAAATGATATAAAAATAGAGTAGCATAGTCACAGTGTTAAGTTATACACATAATTTTCAGAGGCCTGTGTTTTGTAAACACTTGAAAAATGGGTCCTATTATTTGGATAAGGAGTTGTTTGTGTTCATGGCTATATGCTCACCAAGTCAATTGGGAACCTCTCTTTGTAAGTGATGGCTTAATATGCTACTTGTGCTTTCCATCTGCCAAACTGATAAGGCTATCAGCACCTGCATTAATTAGAAAGTAAAACTGATAGCAATAAATAATTTGAGGTCACAAAAAAATTTTAAAACTAGTGAAATGGTTGGCAATATTTTTAAATTTTTCAGAGGAACCCCTGAGGAATTGGCAGTTGGCCACTGATGATATAGAATATCCAATTAATTTATACAAACTTTCATAATTGCAAAAATTTAAATTTGATGTGTAAACATTTTTTTTTAAATCTGAGCTTTAATCAAGTTTTGTGAGCAAGAGAAATAATGATATTCAATAATGAATTCAATCATAGTTATTAATAACATATAGCATTTAATATTTTGTCAAATTTTATAAGTGTATTATTATTTACTAATTTAAATATCCAGTAACCAAAGAAATAAATATTTATATTAATTAAGGGTAACTGAAATGATATTATAATTCTATAAATAAAATTTACCTCATATTACAGGGTGCCATCAATCTAATTTTACATTGTCTGTCCTTAAAAAGTTTTAATCTTGGGATTTTAGCTAAATTAAAATCTAGAGGATAATATTTCTGTAAAAAAATCAAAATTACATTAGAATCATATAAAAACTAATTAAAATGAGTGTATATATATAATAATAATAATTTTTAATGTTTTTATAGAATTTTGGCTGACCCTACACATATATATATTACATATACATACATATATATATATATATGTAGGGTCAGCCAAAATTTTATAAAAACATTAAAAATTATTCATTAAAACAAAAAACCATTGCATTAAAACATGATTTGCACTATAAGTATTCTCAGGATAAGGGTTTTTGTTAGAAAAGTCCCTGATAGTGGCACTAGAAGCATTAGTAAAATAATGAAAATGACTATCATGTGCTCAATTTGTTTATTAGAACAGCAAGTGTTTGACATGACATCTACTACAAGGTATGACAGAATTGAGGTGAGTGATATAATCCATAATTGCAGGCATATCTGAATAAATGGAACTGACTTCACATCAAATATCATCTTTCAGTTCTGATAATGTAAAAAGGACCTGACTGATATACATTAGACTTTAAATATCAATACTTTCAAAACTAGAAATCAATTACTGTCAAATCTGGAAAGCAGACTGTGGAAACTTACAGTACTTACTTATAAGTCTGTCTTCACTGAATGTTTCAATTAAGAATTTTTTTTACTGGAGAAGCAGTTCAAAATGACAGAATCGGTATTAGACTTTATGCCGCAAAGGGCAAGACATGCATTTGATGCCCCTATCCCCTACATCAGGGGTGGCAAACCTATGGCATGTAAGGAAAAATCACACGACACGTAATGTATCATACGATTTCTGTTTGTCACCTGTTTTTCCATTATCATTTTGGTTTATCACCTGANTGTTGAGGGGGCGATTAGTAACAATTTATATTTTGGGGGGCAAAAAACAATTTTCTGGGCAATATAGTAAAACATTATATTAAGAATAATTAGATATTTTATTCGTTATATCATACAATAATTAAACAAATAACATTATACTAGTCACTAGTCTATTCAATGCAGTACAAATTTCGCATTATCCTTGTCCCTCGGCATTGGAATTTTGTAGTGAAGGGGGCGATACTATGTAATGGTTTTATTGAAGGGGGCAACAATTCATTAGAGGTTGAGAAACACTGATGTAAATTATTTTTTAAATTTTTTTTAACTTTAAATTTAAATAAACATTGTAGAATGTATCTTTATATACCATTATGTTAAAGTATAGCTATATTGTAATGATATATAAAATTTGTTATGCGAAAAATGTAAAAATTATAACGATTATATTAAGGATTTACAAATAAAGTTAATCAATTTTTTCTATGAACAGCTCAATTATAAGTTGTTATTCTGTGAGAAATAATAATCTTGCATTACTGAAGACTGGTTTCAATATCTTTCTTTAATATTAAACAATATGGCATAGTGATGCACTTTATTTTTACCTCCATAACTTCAGAAAAACACAGTTGTAGGCAATAAAACCAAAATTATTCATGTGATTCAAGCTTTTTGTTTTATCAATTATTATATTTCTTAAATCATGCAATTTGATAATGTATTTGAAACACTGGTTCTGAGCAAAGTCAAAAGGGTAAGATTGCAGATGTAAGTGACACTGTTGGGACCTCAACAGAGCTGTAAAACATACCCATAGAAATAAAAAAGTCAAAAGAACCATACTCTACATGCAACTCTTCATGAGATACAGCCCTCCAAAATTAGCAACACAATGAAGAGTCACATTGCATGCTCTGCTAAACCTATCATATGTTTAACAGAAATTCTAACATTATTTATCAATAAAAAATAATAAAAAATTCAACACGCAACCCTCTGCAAGATACATGTCTCCAAATGTAAAAATCTAATGGCAGCAGTTCTAATTGCCATCTCGTTCGTGGACGTCACATTATAGGCACTGTAACTAGTGCCTATAAGAGATTATAAACACATTAACTCCTATTAACCAAAAAACAATTTTTACCTTGACACAATACTACTGCCTATTTTCAATACACTAGGATACTCAATATCGCTAACATATCAGTGTACGAATGGGAGAGCTTCACACCCCCGAAACCATATATTAAGTTCTCCACAAACAGTCACGTGAGTAATGCAAAGCTGGCATAATCATGTAGACTATATAGTTAAATTTGATACTTTTAGTGTGATCCTGATCGTGCCCGAAAGTAAGCCAATTTTGGGCTAGCCATATCTCACAAAGGACTGTATGTTCAGGTATGATTCCTTTGTCATTTCGCCACGATGGGAATGGTCTACAGCTGTGTTAAAGTCATTCACATCCACAATCTTATCCTTTTGACTAATCAAGAACAGTCTTTTCAAACAGTTCAGCAGCTGAAGAGAAGCCTAGACTTGAAATGCATTCTGCATAATGATAATTCTGAGTGCTCAATTATGCCATATTCTATCAGATACTTTCCTGTATGAAGAAGTAACTTCTACCAAGATATGTGTCAATGTGTCAAATTTTATTATTTACATGTATAGAATTTATCAGATGTAATTGTATAAAGTAAAAACTAATACTTACGTTAAGAACTTTTCTTTCAGACATTTTATACTATCAAATATATTTAATACGATTTCATTTATACGTTCAAAGTACAAACTCCTTTTATGTAGTTAAAGCGCTCTCTGAACACGTGATT